>NC_051862.1:3608856-3823856 GCF_015732765.1 Culex quinquefasciatus
CCGGATGGAAGCAAAATTGCAATCCGATATCCGGCCTCGGAAGAGCCTGGAAACCTGGTCCTCGCCATGGTGCAAAGATTTATCGGCACAATTAGCGCGCCCGCGCCCGATGTCTCTGCATTGCAGGTCCTGGCGTACACAACTCCGGCGTAGTAGGCGCACAAACACCGCGCCGCCAACTGGGATGCACCACGCGATTGCTGATTGAATTTCATCAAAGGACTTTCGAGCTGTCAGTTTGTGTCGGTGTGTGTGTGTGACGGCGGCAGTGTATTTTGCTAAATTAATTTATGAGCAGATGCTAGTAATTAATGCAGTATCAGGAAGCGGCCAGGATTTATTGATTTGCGACGACCGGTTTCTTGAGGACAGGACGGACGCCGGACGGAACCACTTGGTGACAGTCGGGAGTGTGGTGACAGCCCAGCCGGTTGCGGTCAGGGGCTCTCCGGTTGGCAACACTGCTTGTCACCCATCGTCGTCTGCGAATGTGTTTATTTGAAAAATAAACAAAGATACACAGACGCGTGCAAAGTGCAGAGTAAATATTATAAATTCTGACAAACATACATTCAGGAGCATGTTTGTGCTTGTGTGTGTGTGTGTTCGGTTTGATAAGTGGGTTAAGGGTGAAGACCGGCGTGACTGTCTGGCTGCGTGTGGTGTGACAGGATAAACATGACGTCCGTCTGTCAGAAGTAATGAACGGCTACTTGCTGTTAACTGATGGCGATAACACGATGTACATAAATTTAGATTTTATCGGAGCAGGCTGTTAATTTGGTTAAGTTGTGAATTAAACACCTATTTGTCACGTTACATTTACAAAACTACAGTGAGTCAAATATTTGTCCGTACCCCCCCGTACGGAAAATGTTTGTGATATAAAAGTACATAAAATTCGACTAAAGTGCCATGTTTTATACATCAATCGACGCGGCAGAATGTCCTCTTTAAGACACTGTCATTGGATTTGCAAAAAACTTTTTCTTAAAAAATACAAAAATAGTTTACTGAAAAAAGTCAAAAAGAGGTCAAATAATTGTCCGTACCCCTTGTAAAAGTACAAAATCTGATCGATTTAAGTGAATTTATTTATGAAATGTTGTTTCTGTGTCAAATACTAGTACCTCTAGCCAGTTTGTGGCAACTTTGAACTTCTGATAACTTTGTTTAGTTAGTTTATATTAAGAATTGGTTTAAATTTAGTTTTTTTAAAGTAAAACTTATCAAAACATAAGTTTATAAACAACTATTTTTATAAAATTGCTATTTTATGTTGTAAGAGTCTCTATTTAACAAGTTTTAACAATATTTGTTCGAAATATACATTGTTTTCATCTTTTTTATTGACATTTTTCGACCAAAAATACTGTTTCGGAACAATACCGTTAAACAATCCGGATTGTCCCGGAACCGGTTTAACCCCTCGGAGGGAAATTTTGTGGTGGTCAGATAGAGGACAAAAAAACCCACCTCTTGCAATTTAAAGCATCCAATTTCGTCCACTACAGCCCGATTACGAGTCCCTAGTCTGAAATTTGAAATTTTCACTATCCGTACTGAGAATTTTTGTACCGTCCTGGGACAGAATGTTTTGCTTGGGGAATTTGAAAATTTCAAATTTCAGACTACACGGAGAAAAATGAGTTCCCAAAATCGTGAACAAGCGTTCATAAAAAATGGGAACCACGAACAAAGTGTTCAAATTTCATGGTACGTTTATCAAAATCGTACCATGGGATTTGAACACTTTGTTCGAGGTTCCCATTTTCATGAACGCTTGTTCATGATTTTGGGAACTCTTTTTTCTCCGTGTAGGGACTCGTAATCGGGCTGTAGTGGACGAAATTGGATGCTTTAAATTGCAAGAGGTGGGTTTTTTTGTCCTCTATCTGACCACCACAAAATTTCCCTCCGAGGGGTTAAACCGGTTCCGGGACAATCCGGATTGTTTAACGGTATTGTTCCGAAACAGTATTTTTGGTCGAAAAATGTCAATAAAAAAGATGAAAACAATGTATATTTCGAACAAATATTGTTAAAACTTGTTAAATAGAGACTCTTACAACATAAAATAGCAATTTTATAAAAATAGTTGTTTATAAACTTATGTTTTGATAAGTTTTACTTTAAAAAACTAAATTTAAACCAATTCTTAATATAAACTAACTAAACAAAGTTATCAGAAGTTCAAAGTTGTCACAAACTGGCTAGAGGTACTAGTATTTGGACAGAAACAACATTTCATAAATAAATTCACTTAAATCGATCAGATTTTGTACTTTTACAAGGGGTACGGACAATTATTTGACCTCTTTTTTTGACTTTTTTCAGTAAACTATTTTTGTATTTTTTAAGAAAAAGTTTTTTGCAAATCCAATAACAGTGTCTTAAAGAGGACATTCTGCCGCGTCGATTGATGTACAAAACATGGCACTTTAGTCGAATTTAATGTACTTTTATATCACAAACATTTTCCGTACGGGGGGGTACGGACAATTATTTGACTCACTGTATAAAATTCAAGAATGACAGATTGACAGGCTGACAAATTGACAGATTGACATATTGACAGATTGACATATTGACAGATTGACAGATTGACAAATTGAGTTTTACAGATTGACAGTTTTAATACACTGAATTCCGATGCACAAACAGTCCACTTCCGATTGCAGATCTGCTCTTTGAACACTTCTCAAGTTGCTCTTCCTTCCTGGACACATGGCTCCTCCGGGACGACACCGACAACGACCTGTGTCTCCTCGGCTCGAAGCCCGACCGGAAATTGCTCCACACTTTATGGCACCCCTGTGTGAGCGTGATTCAACCAGAGAAGGTAATCACAATAAAGCAATTATCTCGCAATAAAACCTTTTGATTTGTGCTGCTAGCTCTCCGTTTGACTTTTGCCCCACACTCTCACTCACTCCCGCAAACACCTCGACAATTGTGTCTGCAGACGTAATTGTGCCCCACTCAGACACACCTTTTTTAATTGCTTTATTACACTATTTATTATCACATTGGGGCCTTTGCACTTGAACCGAGGTTTGTTTACCAACAAACGACGACGACTTCGTCGTCAGTGCGTACTGTCACGAAAACGAAAACCGTGTGTGTGTCTATGTGAACGTCACATTTGCTCGCACACAGCCTACTTAGGTCGTGCGAGGACGGGGGATTCGCTTCGTGTCAGTTGTAATAAAAAGTAATTGTTATTCATGTCATGTCAGGTGCTGTTATCTGCCGGGTTGAGATCTGCCACAGAGGGAGAGAGTGTGTCCGCAGTGCAGTGCCAGGTTGAAGGAGGGGTGGGGGTAGTAATCATGTGCCACTGATAATTGCTGTGAATTATGTGAACAAATTAGTTGCTAGTTGTGGGACACTGCCCTCACTGTGGCGTTCACGCTCCACACCAGGAAGCAGTTGCAGTGCGTCCTGGTAAAAGGCAACTAGAAGCCGGAATTAGAAGGGGGTGGTGGTCGTGTAAATTATTTAGGAAGATGTCTCCGCCCAGGTGACCAACGATAATGAGTCTGTCACTCGGGTGGGATCTTATCGAGATTATCGCTGTTTATGCGATGCGTCTGGAACGGACAGGATTTCTGGGACTTCTGCAGTTGGCATGGCCAGCTTTTGGAAAGGCTTGAAATTGCTTGTTGATTTTTTTTTTCTTGAAATGGAAAGATTGGGATATCTTGGAATCTCCTGCCTTGATGATAATTGTGAACAAAAGGAGGAAACGTATTTTGTTTGGTATGATAATTTGGTACTGATTTGATCATTTATGTCACTGAATCCCAATCTTTTTTGCCCGGACCCAGTGGGTGGGGCCCAGTTGGGCTAACCCGAGAAAAAAAAAACAATAAATTGTAAAGTCTCGTTAATTCCTAATAAAAAAAATATTCTAGGTGGATTTGATATTTCTGAATTTCCAATTGTTGGTCACGTTTGTTCAATTTGTTTGTTTTTTTTTTTAATGTGTATGTAATTATCAAGACAATTTTTTCTCATTTGAATTTGTTTCGCAACACTAAAATGTTTGAATTTTGTGTTTAAAATTTTGTACATTTTTGAATTTTTGAATGTTTATAGTGTTTTTACTATTTTTGATTTTATATTTTTCGTGTTTTATTTTTTTAAATTAAATAAACGATTAAGTGCAATGAAAACAACTTTTCTTTAGATGTAAATTCAACACAAAGGAACACATATACGGTATTTTATGAAAACTTTTTCTGAAAATAAGATTCTGCTGGAAATAGGAATTTTGATATTATGATCAGCAAAATTAATTCTTCAATATAATAAAACTACACAAATGTGATGCTTCTCTCTTTAAACATCAGTTAAAAGTAATTGAGATTGATTTATTTTTATAACCGAAAACCATTTTTTTTGCCCCTTTCGTTTAAGAGTTTACAAAAAACAGAAAATTAGTAAATCTATTTGAAGAAAACTACTATACTTTTAATTAGTTATCTTCCTAGTATCCATATGTTTGTAACTTATAGTCGGTATATAAACCTTTAAAGTGATAGTGCAATAATGTATTACATTTTTGAATGATAAAAATTTGTTTAATCAAAAAATCGTAATTGCGATAACATACAAATTATTAGGATCGCTCATGAATCTTTATGATTGAATTCATAATACATGAAAAATGTTACAATTTACATATTAAACTAGAGCAAAAACCGAAAATTTAAAAACATCCCGAAAGCACTCACAAACCGAACACCCTTTCTTTCTCGTGACAAACTGACTGATTACCAGTAAATCCTGCAAAAGCACACCCGGAAAAGAAGCATTACACAACTTGACTTTCTGCAATTCTGCACTTGAGTTGAAAGAAGTTGCCCCCTCCTTCTCCCCTTCCTCCGCAGGGGGCAAAAATCCCTCAATCCTGCACACAATACCCTCTTATCGGTCCAGTTCCAGGCCAAGAATAGAGCAGCCAACAGTGGAAGAATAGTTTTTGACATGCGAATTTCATAACTGGGTGCATTTTATTTCCTTCCACACACTCTCTCTCACACAGACAAAGGGACAATGAACTTTGGACACCTCTTCCGTTTTGTGTTTTACCCCCCTCTGTTTGAGGTGCCACCGGGGGAACCGGACATAACTTGTCCCTGGTGGGGGGTGAGGGGATGCCGGCCAAATTTACGTGCCCCTGGACACGTTCTCCAGTTGCTGACAGTTTCTGAGAGTTTTTGAACACTGTGAGGGGCCATCACATATGGTGCAACGTTTGCAAATTTTGGCAAGATTCACTTATTGTGCTCGTACTTTGCTTTATGAATGGAACATTTTTGGGGTACTCTATTGTTAAAATTGTCTAAATTTTCAATGTTTTTTTTTAATGTAAAAAACTATAATATTAAACATAACCTTCAAATTTACAAGGTTTCCCCTTTAAAAATCTCTCAAATATACAAGCATTTTAATCCAATTTCACGGACTTATAATTAACACCCCTAGCGCGTAACAACTACTCAAATTTAAGTGGGAGGGAAGTTCGTCCAGCTGTGCCCTCCTCAACCAACTTCGAACCAACTTCCCAGGTCCCAGCTGTCCCAGCTCACTGCACTGACTGGCTCCGTTTGGCGAGAGTGTCGGAAGGAAAATTATTCATTTTCACGACCCATTTCGCATCGGTGAATCTACTTGTACTACTCCACAAACATACCCTCGGGGCAAAAGAGGTTGTGATGGGTGTGAGGGAGGGAGGGAAAACTTGCTGCCATTCCATTCTTCATCGTTTTTCCGCACTTCAGTTTCCCGTGATTTCCAAACAAATTTCCCCCCACATATGCAAAACATTCGCTCGTACACCATCTGTTTGGTTATAATTTTTAATAACGAATGTGTCGCAAATTTGACGGATTTTGGAGCCCGAAAAAGTGAATGGGAAAATGAAGCGACCGTAAACCTGACATGACGTACACATCGTAACGGACACACGCACACGTGCTTCGTTACACACCGACTGACTGGTGCTTGATTGGGAGGGATACTGAAAGGTGAATTTGACGAGTTCATTAAAAAAATAAAATAAAGCGATTAAAACTATAATGTACTTTTTAGCAAAACTTTTCAGATATTCTTGAATTTTTAGATTTATGGATTCTTAGATTCTGAGATTCTTTATATTTTGTAATTTATTCAAGCAACATTGAACACACCGTGTTTGTCATTCCGCAATCAGTTCCCTCAGCATCTCCAAATTTCGCTTCGAAGCGACACTTGGGAAAAAGAGTGAAGGAGAGCTAACATCAAGTGTGACCTCCCCCTGGACCCCGGCTCGAAGTGTCTGTCCCAATGTCCTAAACAAATACTGGAACCAGAATATTAACTAACCCCGTACCCTGTTCCAATTCCAAAGACGAACGACCCTTTCCGTTCACACCTTCAATTTTGAGAAAATGTTGCCGGTGGTGGAAGTGGAAAAGCATCATAATCCATGGTTTTCCCGGCTGTCATGTTTGCTTTTGCCAACTATCCCTACTCCTCCTCCTCCGGTGCTCGTTAGATGTGTCCAGACAGACGTTGTACCCCATACCTTACCCCCTTGTTTGCTTGAGAGTCGTCCGGATTCAGCAGAATCAGGGGAGTTATCCTTTGGCACCTACCTGTAAATAGAAAAAAACGAAACGGACATGATTCGATTAGACAGTTTGCTTATGGATGGAGCAGTTTTAGATTTTGGGATATTGTTACTTTTGAAGATTTTCTGGATGATTTATTTGGTTTTGATTTAACATTTTCTTGACGTTTTTTGGACCTCACCAATCAGCCTGAAATTTTCAGGAGTTGTTTGGACATATATAACAGGCATTTTAGCCAAATAGGAGCACTCTAGGTCAATGAGAAGTTGAGCAAATCGGGACACAAAGTTTGTAGGTCTATAAACTTCAAAAATCTTGTAAACTCTATAACTAAGACTCAAAAAATGCAAAAAATTAAGTATGAAACTTCGCAATTAAAATAATTTTAGTAAAAAAATAGATATTACTCAAACAATCCAGATCCAGAATGGATGATAATAAACATTCTGTTGCATGTTTTTATTGTAAAATAAACTCAGGAACACGAATTTCATAACATTACTACCAGAAAATTAAATCTAAGTGGTCTCTCGAGCAAAACTTTACCGCCAGATGTATCCAGATTTACCCCACATCCCATTGAGCTAGAATGCTTTTATTTGGCCCAGATGCTAAAGATATATGTCCAAACAACTCCTGAAAATTTCAACATCCAGCAAATCTTCAAAAGTAACAATATCCCAAAATCTATTTCTACCTAATTATCGTTGTAAATTTGTACGTAGGCAGTCTTCTGGAATTCTTTGTATACTTGAATTGGCCGAACTTTAAAATATTTGCAATTTAAAATCAAGTAAATTTCACCAATGGTCAATAAATATTTTGTTTTTATAATAAGCATTTTTTGTCAAGAGATTTCTTTTCAAAGTTTAAGAGGGGCGGTGGAAAACAACAATAAAAATATTTATATTTGTCATCTTAAATTTTAGCATATTCAGATTTATTAACAATTTGTCAGCAATACCTAACAGGTAAAACGGGTTTTTAAACAAAAAATTAAATATTCAAAAATGATGACGTGATAAAAAATAAATAATTTTGTATGCCATTTTAGTAAACAAATTTATGTTAGAATATAAATAATTATAATATATTTTTTAAGCTGGTTTTATCGGTATATCTTTAAATATATTTTTAAATTAAAAAATCCAAAATTTAAGAGATGACACCAAAAATGTATCTGCATATTTGTATCCTATAAAAACATATTTTAAAAAAACATCTAAAACTTTGTTTTCCTGTAATGACCAAATCGCAAAAAAAAATCCAAAGAGATTTTTTTTGCTTTAAGTATAATGAGTACGTGTCTAATTAAGAAGTTACATACATATATATCGGCAAAAAAGTCAGAGGTTAGTATGAGCACACACTTCAACTTTTTTTAAATTATTTTTTCATGTCAGTAAAATATACATTTTCACCTACTTTCAAAACAAATTTGAAGATATTTGGTTGCATCGTTGCCGAGATATAGCAATTTCAAGTAAGCAGTTTCAAAAAACGGGTGCCACGATATCTCAACACTGTCTTGACCAAATCGGCTCAAAATGTTGGTGAAGATTTGTTAAACCGATTTCGTGTGCATGACGAAGCCCGATTTTCAAAAAGTTTATTTTGGAAAAAGATGAAATTCTTTTTTGTGTTTTTCATATAAAAAATCGTTAGTTTTTGATTTTTGTATTTTCTTTAAAAAAGCTTATTTTAAAAATTGGGCTTTGCCATGCACACGGGATACATCTTGAGAGTCTTCACCTTCAGCCAATTTGGGCCATGCCATCTCGAGATATCGTGGCACCCAAAAAAAAATCAAATCAACTCGGGGTTTAGTGAAAACCACCAACAAAGTTTGACAGCCCACTTTGCGCATGGCAAAATTTTGAACTTAAATCATCTCTTACTCAGTTTAATCATGAAATATCTTCTTGAAACTTTCAGGAGTGATTAATAATCATCTTTTGAGTGGATTTATCAAATAATCTGTAATATAAAATTTTGTGATTTTCTACATGTATGTAACCCCTTAAAACAACAACTTATTTATTTACTTGCAACGAATCAAAACCTTATGCCAGATATGCATCTAGTATTTTTTTTAACAAACAAGAATACGTTGTTTAGAAAGAGTCTAAAATCTTCAAAATATGATTGATTTTATGCGTATTCTTACAAAAAAATTATGAACTGCTCATAGTGCTCATACTTGAAAAATCATCAAAAATGACACTGAAACAAGAATAGTAATAAAATATGTTAAAATTGTATAAAATCTTGTTGGAAAGAATGGAAAAACTTAGAGTAATTAAGCAGATACAAGAATTCATTATTTTTGAAAAAATAAAAATTCTTTGAAATAAGTTCCAATTCAAATTATTTATCATTAAATAATTTAAAGAGCTGCCCTGGATAAAAAATGAAAAATTTCATAAACATTTACAAACAGCAATAAATAAATGTTGAAGAATATGAAAAATAAACAAAAACATTAAAAACTCTTGAAATAACATTAAAAAAATATTTCAAGGAATTGAAAAGTTCAACAAATGTTACAAGAAAACAAAAATAAATTGTTCTGGAAGAATATAAAATAGCTATAAAAATGTTTGCATTCTGAGCATTATCTTGAATTTTTTTTTTAAAGAACTAGTGTAAAAGGGATGGCTCGTTATTTAATATATATACCCGAAGTCCTCAGAAACAATCTCTTTGGATAATCAAGTTTTGAGTTGTTCTAAAGTGATTTAAACCCAGATGGATGTCAAAATGGTTGTGAATTAAAATTGGCAAAAATGTCTTTTGTAATGTAACAGGCAATCGACCACTCAAATTCTACTAAAATGGGGCGCAGAGCTCGAATTTTATATAAAAAAATGAAAATTAAAAAATCGCAAGAAAAATTCATTTCATAAGAAAATTTCATTTCATGAAAATTTCATTTCAATCGAATTTTTATTTGGACAGTCGAAGTTCGGATAATCGTATAATCAAGCCAGGACTGAACATATTTTTGATATTTTTTTAACTTTGTTGATCTATTGTCCGATCAAGCTTTTGTTTTATTAAACATAATTTAACATTAATTTTGTCCTTTCGATTTTTCTCTTTCTTATATTTTAAGTTTCTTTCTACTAAGTTTTTTTTTTAATTTCTCTCTATGTGAGTGTCTAAAGAAACTGTGTTGATGAAGATTCTTCCATCGCTGACTGTGATATTGACAAATAGATGTAAAACTCTTTCAGTGTTTTAGTCCTAATGGAAAATAATGAGCAATTAATAAAATGTATGGTTTGAGCATGTTATAAAATATCTAATTTCAAATGGAAGCATGAATGTCGGTCACCAGCTTAAAATGCAGAACTCAGCTTAAAACCCTTCCCCCGGCAAAAACAACAACGGTCATTGATCCCGAATAGCCCCAGTTACCCACATAATCCTTTCAATTTAAATTTAATTCAACTATCGCTGCACAGCTCTGCAGAAAATATTTTTCCAACCGGAAGTGATGCCCTCTAAATCCGACCGAAACCGGACCATTCTGTGAGTGGAATTCGCTCTATTTTTTATTCCATTGTTCCCCCTCTCCCCACTCAAAACACAAATGCATACACTCTCAAACAAAAATACTCATAGTTTGAGAGATTTCCGGTCCCAAAATTCTAATTACACAATTGCGATTAGTTTTTCCAAAGGTTCAGCAAAGCGGATTAATCCGCATACTAAATCCACACACGTACCACAATTGCTGCGTTTTTTGCTCCTGCTCTCACTCAGTTTTCCCTCTCCCTCTCTGTCACACCCACACAAACACAAACACACTTTTTGTCCCGTGTCATCCGTTTTGTGTCACTCATGTGCAGCACACATCCACTCCGAGAGACAGGATGCAGTTTTGCCATGCATTTATGAATAGAGCCAGAGAAAAAAGCAGCAGCACGGTGGGAAAAAAAAATGGTGTGCAGAATATCCGTTGGGTGAATATTTGTGTGACTGGTGACACAAACAAAAACACGGAGGGAAATATTATTGCGCCGAGCGCGCGTCGCGTAAAAACAAGCCTTTTGGCCGCCCGAGGCCACGGGAAGAACTGCATCCGTGTCGGGTTGATCTCCCGGTGTCCGCTGGAATGTGTGACTGACCGTTGAGTGTCGAGTGTGTGTGTGGAGTGGACACAAGGTCGTCCGGCGTCCGGTTTGTGTCAGCTCGGGTTGGTTTGGTTTGGTTTGGTTGGTCGCACGTCACTGTTGTTCTATTATATGTTTTAACATCCAATGCGTCAAAACAAACAGATTTGGACGGGGAATTACCACCAACGGCTATTGGTATTGCTTGTCGGAGCTCTGTGTATGAATTTATGAAATGAAAACAGTTGAGGCAAAACGGTGACGAATTTTTTGGTGTATTTTTTGGGTTTAGTCATGTTCGATTTGGGACGGTAAAAATTGAACAGTTTTGAGCGAAAATTAGTTAAGAGCCAGTATTTGTAGATTCTGCTCGGTTTGTTCTAGAGGTTGTATCGAGGTGCTCCGATTCGGATGAAACTTTCAGGGTTTGTTTGTCTATACATGAGATGAACTCATGTCAAATAAGAGCCCTCAACGACAAAGGGAAGTGGGTTAAAACGGGCATTGAAGTTTGAGGTCCAAAACACACGAAAAATCTTAAAATTGCTCGCATTTCCGTAAAACTTCATCAATTCCAACTCTCGTAGATGCATTCGAATGGTCTTTTGAAGCACTTCAAAATGTGCTATAAACATCCAGAATTGGTTTGACTTTTTCTCATAGCTTTTGCAAATTACTGTTAAAAATGGATTTTTTAAAAACCCTTATAACTTTTGCCAACAGCCTCCAACACCTATACCTATAGATCAAAAGTTAGGGAATTTCATGGACTATAAGCCTACGGTATTAACTTTTTGGCCAATCGCAGTTTTTCTCATAGTTTTACGATTTTTCTAGAACAAACATTTTACAACGTTAGTTTTTGCCCTGTAGGCTTCCATAGCGGCACTTTTTGGTCTCAATTTTGACATATTCGGAATCCTCAGAAAATTTTACATTAGATTGAGGTGTTGTAATTTTGAATTTGATTGTAAAAAATGCCATTTAGAATTAATTAAAATATTATTTAGCATTTTGTCGGATTAGGGGTAAAACAAGTTTTCGCCTCGTTTTACGGAAATGCGAGCAATTTTAAGATTTTTCATGTGTTTTGGACCTCAAACTTCAATGCCCGTTCTAACCCACTTCCCTTTGTCGTAGAGGGCTCATATTTGGCATGAGTTCATCTCATGTATAGACAAACAACCCCTGAAAGTTTCATCCAAATCGGAGCACCTCGATACGACCTGTTTCACATCGGTGAAAAACTCGCTCTAAATTTTTCTGTTGATATATTTTGCTGAATTTAAATTTAAAGTTGTTCAATTTCAAAAGTTAATTAAAATTGTTTATTTTTAATTCTAAATATTTGGCTGAAAAAATAAAATCTATTTCCAATATGTTCATAGTTAAACTTCATGTGAAAATGTTGATGAGACAATAACAATTTTGTAATGTTCAAATATGAACGGTTAATAACTAAGTTAATACCAATTTAAAATTCTCGTGTTTACCCTCTATTAACAAGATATTTCATATCTGATCATTTGTTATTGATAATTTTTAACTATGTATTGTTTAGTATTTAGATTAAATGTTTGATTCTGAACTGTTTTTTTTTATGTTCAATTTTAATTGTTATTATTTTACTATTAGAGCAATTCCAGCTCAAATCAGGATTTTTTTCTGGTACTATTGTACCTGACCCTCTTCGATTTGAAAAAAAAAAACTTTATAGACATGTTATCCTGGGCCTATATAAGCCATTTTTGTGTATATGGAGCCAATTGTACTCGAAAATAACATTTGAGAAGGGCGTAAGTTATTTAAATATTTTTGTATTTTGCAATTTAAAAATTACTGCATCTCGAGGCAGTTGCATCGTATCAAAATCAAAAAATGGTCAAACTTGTAATAAATTGAACGGGGTTTCTTAATTATTTTCTTTAAACCGATAGTGGGAATCGATTTCCCAGACAATTTTACATAAAAGTTTTTATATAAGTATTTTATAAACTATTAATTAAATAATTAATTAATTAATTAATTAATTAATTAATTAATTAATTAATTAATTAATTAATTAATTAATTAATTAATTAATTAATTAATTAATTAATTAATTAATTAATTAATTAATTAATTAATTAATTAATTAATTAATTAATTAATTAATTAATTTATTTATTTATTTATTTATTTATTTATTTATTTATTTATTTATTAATAAATTTATCAATTTATAAATTTATTAATTTATAAATTTATTAATTTATTAATTTATTAATTTAATAATTTATTAATTTATTAATTTATTAATTTATTAATTTATAAATTTATAAATTTATAAATTTATAAATTTATAAATTTATTAATTTATTAATTTATTAATTTATTAATTTATTAATTCATTTATTTATTAATTTATTAATTTATTAATTTATTAATTTATTAATTTATTAATTAATTAATTAATTAATTAATTAATTAATTAATTAATTTATTTATTTATTTATTTATTTATTTATTTATTAATAAATTTATCAATTTATAAATTTATTAATTTATAAATTTATAAATTTATTAATTTATTAATTTATTAATTTATTAATTTATTAATTTATTAATTTATTAATTTATTAATTTATTAATTTATTTATTTATTAATTTATTAATTTATTAATTTATTAATTTATTAATTTATTAATTTATTAATTTATTAATTTATTAATTTATTAATTTATTAATTTATTAACTTATTAATTTATTAATTTATTAATTTATTAATTTATTAATTTATTAATTTATTAATTTATTAATTTATTAATTTATTAATTTATTAATTTATTAATTTATTAATTTATTAATTTATTAATTTATTAATTTATTAATTTATTAATTTATTAATTTATTAATTTATTAATTTATTAATTTATTAATTTATTAATTTATTAATTTATTAATTTATTAATTTATTAATTTATTAATTTATTAATTTATTAATTTATTAATTTATTAATTTATTAATTTATTAATTTATTAATTTATTAATTTATTAATTTATTAATTTATTAATTTATTAATTTATTAATTTATTAATTTATTAATTTATTAATTTATTAATTTATTAATTTATTAATTTATTAATTTATTAATTTATTAATTTATTAATTTATTAATTTAATAATTTATTAATTTATTAATTTATTAATTTATTAATTTATTAATTTATTAATTTATTAATTTATTAATTTATTAATTTATTAATTCATTAATTTATTAATTTATTAATTTATTTATTTATTAATTTATTAATTTATTAATTTATTAATTTATTAATTTATTAATTTATTAATTTATTAATTTATTAATTTATTAATTTATTAATTTATTAATTTATTAATTTATTAATTTATTAATTTATTAATTTATTAATTTATTAATTTATTAATTTATTAATTTATTAATTTATTAATTTATTAATTTATTAATTTATTAATTTATTAATTTATTAATTTATTAATTTATTAATTTATTAATTTATTAATTTATTAATTTATTAATTTATTAATTTATTAATTTATTAATTTATTAATTTATTAATTTATTAATTTATTAATTTATTAATTTATTAATTTATTAATTTATTAATTTATTAATTTATTAATTTATTAATTTATTAATTTATTAATTTATTAATTTATTAATTTATTAATTTATTAATTTATTAATTTATTGATTTATTAATTTATTAATTTATTAATTTATTAATTTATTAATTTATTAATTTATTAATTTATTAATTTATTAATTTATTAATTTATTAATTTATTAATTTATTAATTTATTAACTTATTAATTTATTAATTTATTAATTTATTAATTTATTTATTTATTAATTTATTAATTTATTAATTTATTAATTTATTAATTTATTAATTTATTTATTTATTAATTTATTAATTTATTAATTTATTAATTTATTAATTTATTAATTTATTAATTTATTAATTTATTAATTTATTAATTTATTAATTTATTAATTTATTAATTTATTAATTTATTAATTTATTAATTTATTAATTTATTAATTTATTAATTTATTAATTTATTAATTTATTAATTTATTAATTTATTAATTTATTAATTTATTAATTTATTAATTTATTAAATTATTAATTTATTAATTTATTAATTTATTAATTTATTAATTATTAATTTATTAATTTATTAATTTATTAATTTATTAATTTATTAATTTATTAATTTATTAATTTATTAATTTATTAATTTATTAATTTATTAATTTATTAATTTATTAATTTATTAATTTATTAATTTATTAATTTATTAATTTATTAATTTATTAATTTATTAATTTATTAATTTATTAATTTATTAATTTATTAATTTATTAATTTATTAATTTATTAATTTATTAATTTATTAGTCAGCGTTCACCTCTCAGAGAGAGCAGACGCTTTGTACAGTCTTCAGAAGAAAGTGCGTTCCAAAAGACTGTAATCGGCTTAGTTTTTGCTGTCCCGTACCTACGGGCTAAGTTTATTGCAAAAGCATCGACCTGCTACATCTAGCAAGATGAGCTCGACAATACGCCGCGTAAACACGTTCAAAATCGACTTCGCTAGTCTTCCGAAAAAACCGCGTTTTGAAGAAATCCATCACTTCGTCAAGACGACCTTGGGCATTCCCAAAGAAAAGATCGAACGTCTCCAAGTCAACCACTACTTTTGGTGTGTGTTTGTGAAGTGTGTGGACCTAGCCACAGCCCAGCAAACTGTCCTGCAGCACAACAACAAGCACGCGTTCGAGATTGATGGGAAGAAGTACACCATCAAAATCCAGATGGAAGATGGGGCCGTTGACGTCCGCCTACACGACCTACCCGAAGAGATCACCAACGATCAGGTCAAGAAATTCATGTCTGCGTATGGCGAGATCCTGTCCGTGCGCGAGCTGGTGTGGGAGGAGAAATATGAGCTCGCAGGACTCAAGACGGGCGTTCGCGAGGTGAAGATGATCTTGAAGCACCAAATCAAGTCATTCATCTCGATCGAGGGCCAACACACATACGTCACATACATCGGGCAACAGACCACCTGTCGTCACTGCGGCGAATACAGTCACAGTGGCATCCCCTGTACGCAGAACAAGAAGCTGTTGTTGCAGAAAGTGAGCGTCAACGAGCGCCTCAAAGATGCCAAGAAACCAACCGGCAAGTCGTCCTACGCTGATGCCCTCATGACCAAACCTTCACCCCGTTTCGTGCCGGCAGTTCTCGTTGAGGACAACACCGGCATGGACTGTGATGGCGACAACACACACACCGATGCAGAGAACTTCGAGATGAACACCGAAGCGGATGATAGCAGTGGCGGAGGCAGCGGTTCTGCTGCGAAGCCCGGGATCATCATTCAAGACGGCGGGAGCAGCGGCGGCGGCAGCGGCCTCGCTGATGTGCTCCAGAAGACGACACCGATCCTGCAGGAGACCATAATCCGCGACGGCGACCAACTATGCGTGTTCAAGACACCACTCACACTTCCACAAGACGGTGACGGCGCAGAGGAATCCGATGGATCTTCTACGTCATCTGCATCGGGTAAGCGTCCGAGAGGCCGTCCCCCGAAGAAACCAAAGACCAGCACGTAAACACCAACACACCCCTAATTTCCCTTAACACAATGGATTATCAAAGCTTTAATATTGGTACACTTAACATCAACACTATCTCCAATCAAAACAAAATTAACGCCCTACACAACTTCACACGCACACACGATCTCGACATACTCTTCTTGCAAGAAGTGTACAGCGACGAGCTTATTATCCCTGGGTACACAGTCATAAGCAATGTTGACCACAATCGGAGGGGCACAGCAGTGGCTCTCAAACACCACATCAAGTACACGAACGTCGAAAAGAGCGTGGACTCCAGAGTAATCGCCCTACGCCTGCAAGGGTCGGTTACACTGGTGAATGTGTACGCGCCCTCTGGAAGCCAACAACGTACACACAGGGAAACCTTCTTTAACACCACACTAGCTCACTTCTTGCGACACCAAACCAACTACACTATCTTAGCCGGGGACTTTAACTCGGTGATCAACGCAAGAGACGCTACGGGAGAGGGAAACCACAGCCTTGCTCTCAAAAACACTGTCCAACAGACTCGACTGAAGGATGTATGGGAAGCACTACATGGGACTCGGGTCGAACACACTTACATAACACACAACTCGGCCTCTCGCATTGATCGTGTGTACGTGAGCTCGAACCTGCGGGATCAGCTGCGTACAGCCTACGTGAGTGCCTGCTCATTCACAAACCACATGTCGCTGACAACCCGCCTGTGCTTACCGAACCAAGGTCGAGCGCATGGTATGGGTTTCTGGTCACTCCGGCCGTACGTCTTGACAGACGAAACGATCGAAGAGTTTCAACAAAAATGGAACTATTGGACGCGACAACGCCGTAGCTACAACTCCTGGATGCAGTGGTGGCTGCGCCTCGCGAAACCAAAAATGAAGTCCTTCTTCAGATGGAAGTCTAAGGAGGCGTTTGATGACTTCACTCGAAAACAGCAGCATCTCTACGCGCAGCTTCACCAGGCGTATCGCGCGTACCTGCACAATCCAGACATGCTGACCTCCATCAACCGCATCAAATCCCAATTGCTTCTTCTACAGAAGCAGTTCACTCAGCTGTTTGTGCGTATCAACGATACTCACGTAGCTGGCGAGCCGTTGTCAACCTTCCAGCTTGGAGAGAGAACGAGGAAACGCACGATCATCGAGAGCATGGCGAACGACGCTGGCGCCTCTCTGGAGAGTTCAGATGAGATCCAAGAGCACGTGGTCAACTACTACCGAAACCTGTACGCAGAAGGAGAGACGCGAGCAAATCCCGAATTCGACTGCGCTAGGGTGGTTCCACCAGACAGTATCTCTAATCATGCATGCATGGAGGAAATCACAACAGCGGAAATTTACGAGGCGATCAAATCCAGCTCGTCGAAGAAGTCCCCAGGGTCCGACGGTCTTCCCAAAGAGTTCTACGTACGCACATTCGACATCATTCACCGAGAGCTGAATCTGCTGCTGAACGAGGCGCTTCGAGGTGACATCCCCGAAGAGTTCGTGAACGGTGTGATCGTCCTGGTGAAGAAAAAACAAGCTGGAAACTCCATCACTGCATACCGCCCTATATCGCTGCTCAACTACGACTACAAGTTGCTGGCCAGAATCCTGAAAGCGAGAGTCGATCGTGTTTTGCGCGAACACGACATAATCAGCCCTGTCCAGAAATGCTCGAACGGAGACCGAAACATCTACCAAGCAACTCTCTCGCTCAAAGACCGCATCGCACAACTACGCAGCCAACGACTCTCTGGGAAGTTGGTATCGTTCGACCTCTCCAGCGCCTTCGACCGTGTTGATAGAGGTTTGCTCTATCACACAATGAACTCGCTTGGTCTCAACCCCGATTTGGTGAATCTGCTAGAGAGGATCGGAGAGCGCTCCACCTCTCGGATTCTCATCAACGGACACCTCTCTGCTGCCTTTCCTATCCAGAGATCGGTTAGACAGGGTGACCCTCTCGCAATGCACTTGTTTGCTATCTACCTGCATCCACTGCTAGCGAGAATGGAGCGTATCTGTGACGGACCCCACGATCTTGTCGTCGCCTACGCCGACGACATCAGCATGATCACCACCAACGCTAACAAAGCTGAGCAGGTTAGGGGTCTCTTTCGTGACTTCGAAGGATGCTCCGGTGCGATGCTCAACCTACGGAAGACGACGGCCATCGATGTGGGTCACATAAACGATCGAAACAGACTTGCGCTGCCGTGGATACAATCGAGCGAATCGGTTAAGGTCCTCGGAGTGATCTACCTGAACTCTCTACGCCAGATGATCAACAAGAACTGGGACACCTTGATCACAAAAATGGGACAGCTGATCTGGCTTCACAGGATGCGCAGTTTAACACTGCATCAAAAAGTCACGCTACTGAACGTTTTCATCACATCGAAGATGTGGTATCTCTCCTCGGTACTTGCACCCTACAAAGTTCACATCGCCAAGATTACCTCCATTATGGGCAGCTACCTGTGGCACGGCCACCAGGCAAGGGTGCCAATGCATCAACTGGCGCTCCCCATCGAGGGAGGCGGTCTCAAGCTCCACTTGCCTTACTTCAAATGTCGAGCACTGCTGACCAACAGACATCTACAGGAGAGCAACAGCACACCGTTCTACAAGACCTTCATGCAGCGCATCCAGAACCCTCCGGACCTGCACAGGATACCAACTGACTGCCCATGTCTCAAGGTAGTCTGCCAGGAGATTGCCTACCTGCCGGAACAGCTGATCAACAACGCCACTGCGACGGGTGTTCACACGAACCTCCTTCAGCAAGTGGCAACACCAAAAGTCATGTCGAGCGATCCCACCCTGGACTGGAAGTTGATATGGCGCAACATCAACTCCAAGAAATTAAAATCAGCTGAGAGAAGCTGGTACTTCCTACTGGTGAACAAGAAAACCACTCACGGGGAGCTGCTCCATCGGATGAACATCGTCAACACACCGAACTGCGCACACTGTGGTGCGCAACGAGAAGATCTACAACACAAATTCAGCACCTGTTCCAGAGTGGCCGGTGCGTGGAGAACGCTCCAACGCCACCTTGCAGCGGCGGGGATGAATGGCACCACCAGCTTCAACAGCCTTGCTCAACCAGAACTACGAAGATTACGACGAGATGTGAAACACAAAGTGATGAAACTTTTCATCAATTACATCAACTTTATTAATCAATGTAATAATCAGATTGATGTAGATTCCCTTAATTTTCACTTGGAAAATGAAATCTAGAATTCATCATGTAATTAGCTTTTACAAATGACTGAATAAATATTTTATAAAAAAAAAAAATTTATTAATTTATTAATTTATTAATTTATTAATTTATTAATTTATTAATTTATTAATTTATTAATTTATTAATTTATTAATTTATTAATTTGTAATTTGATTAATTTATAAATTTATTAATCTATTAATTTATTTATTTATTTATTTATTAATATATAATTTATTAATTAGTTAATTTATTAAATTATTAATTTATTATCTTATCAATTTACAACCAAATAATCTACCAACTTGGCTACAAAAGATTCTTCAAAATAATCAATAAAAGTGTTCCACAGAGAGAAAAAAAACAATCATTAAATGTAAATAAAAGATATCTTTTTCGGAGATTTTTCAAGAATCATTTTCATCAAAATAAACAACTTGATAGTTTGTTTTGAATAGGTCCTCAAAGCAATTATGTTTCATATGAAATGATCTCCACGAAATGATAGATAATGTTATTCAAAATTTCAAATATTTATTTCAGAGTAAAGTCAATGTTTATAATATTAAGATAAACGATGAACTAAGCTACGCTTACATCAAATTCAACCCTGATATACAGAAACGTTACTTAATCCACCTTTAGGTGGTTGGTGCCTTCCTCACATTTATAAAGTCAATACATTCAGTAAAAATAGCAGCATTCCCTTAACATGTTTAACAAATCAACTTTATTACTCATTGTAGAGGAGTGCTCGACACCTTTGTTAATCATCACCTTGAACCGAGAGGGTTGAGCTTACGAAAGTGGTGAGGAAACGGGAATCAGCGTGTAGCAGACAGAGAGGACGGAAGGTAGTTCGCGGAAGGAGAGAATTGGTGTGATTCTGGAGCAGTTCCGAAATGGAACCTTCTACATCTGGCGACGAGGATGACAGGATGGAGTGAAAGTGACCAAATCTAGCGGTATTAGTGGACGGATTTGCAGTGAATGGAACCGACGGATTCTAGTTTTGCTGTTTGGTAGATTTCGGTGCCCAACGGGGCGTAGCGCTGCCATGTTTTCCATTGTGTTCTACGATTAGCATGAGTAGAAAACTGTTATACATGCTTGGAATTTGACGTAGGATTACTTAACGAATTCTGAGGAATTTGGCGTGGCATTACATTACATTTTTTTTCTGAAAAGTTGTATGTTCAATTAAGGAATTTCTGAGGACTACAGAATTTTTGCAACTTTGAGAAATTAGCACATTTTCTGAGGAATTTGCTCAATACTCTGAGGAGTGGTTGTATGTTCAAAACAAATTGAGGTTTGTTGTTACGGAACTCTGAGGAGTTTTCGCATGTTCTATGCACTTTGATAAATACTCTGAGGAGTGATTTTTCGTTCAAGACAAATTGAGATTTGTTGTTACGGAACTCTGAGGAGTTTGCGTATTTTCTAAGGATTTGATTAATACTCTGAGGAGTATTTGTACGTTCAAGACAAATTGAGATTTGTTGCTACGGAACTCTGAGGAGTTTACTCATTTTCTAAGGATTTGATCTATACTTTGAGGAGTATTTGTACGTTCAAGACAAATGGAGATTAGTTGTTACGGAATTCTGAGGAGTTTACGCATTTTCTAAGGATTTTTATTAATACTCCGAGGAGTATGTGTACATTAAAGACAAATCGAGATTTGTTATGAAACTCTGAGGAGATAATTTTCTGAGCAAATTGCTGAATACTCTGAGGAGAAGTTTAACGTTCAAAACAAACTGAGGTTTTCTTCTACGAAATTCTGAGTATTTAGCACATAATCTGAGGAGTTTACTAATCGATATTTTTGATTGAAGATACTTAAGTGTTTATTTTAGGTTGACTATTCTCATTTCTCCACGCTGTTCTGGAGCGAACAGCATTTGCGAGGAAATCAAAAAAAAAAAAAAAATGAATATGAATTCATTGGATTTGTGACACCCAACGAGACTATCAACGAAGGAAAGCAAAATTCTTGCATTTCGGTAGCAAACAGCTGCAGATGGATTCACAATTTTTCCCTATTAACTTTGCAGCACAGATTCTGCATTTGAGCGAGTTCGATTGAAATGAAATAGTGACTGTTTTTGTCTTGGTGATCAAATAGCAGAAAATAGCGGCGGTTTTAGAAAAGCTAAAGTCAGGTGTGCGAGTCATATAAGCGAGTTTTTGTCGTGAAAGAGGTAGGAGAGCACAGTGAAATATGAATGGGCAGAAAAAAAAAAACGTGGGAGGAGGTCCGACATAACCTAAAAGGTGTAATGTGATTTCGGTATGAGAATGGGATAAATACCACAAGCTGCACGGTTGGATTGCTGGTTGCTGGTAGACGCCAGAATGGATGCTGCCGTGAATGATATTGCACTTGCAACTTAAAAAGGCAGTAGCCTGTAGGTACATGTACATGATCGATAAGATAGATAACTAATTTGTTGCTCATTGCATAGTTAAGCAGTTCCCCGTTCAATAAGATACAGTAGACTAAAATTCTATTTGTGGAACTCCACCTCTTAAGAATCATAATTAAAATGAGGACGTCGTTGACGGATCATATGTTCGACGCGAATTGGGCGTGAAGATCGTAACCTTCGCAGTTTCGATATTACGTGTCTTATTAACTAAATAAACTTTGGGGGGGATGTAGAGGAGTGCTCGACACCTTTGTTAATCATCACCTTGAACCGAGAGGGTTGAGCTTACGAAAGTGGTGAGGAAACGGGAATCAGCGTGTAGCAGACAGAGAGGACGGAAGGTAGTTCGCGGAAGGAGAGAATTGGTGTGATTCTGGAGCAGTTCCGAAATTTCATTTCTTTTGATGGGTTCGCAGATCTTCAATTTTTCTGGCTCATCGGCAAGGTCTGATAAAAAAAACCTATCCAACGATAGTTCGCATGGAAGATTCAGACAATATTTTTATCACAATTTCTGAAATCCGACCTCTAAAAAGTATTTATAACACTTAAGTGCTAATAACTTTTGAAAGGGTTGTCCGATCCTCGATGTATTAGGCTCATTGGAAAGGTCTTTTGATTATCTAACTAACGACAGGTCGCATGATGGACCCAGACATCATTTTTACTGAAATATCTGAGATCCGGCCTCCAAAAAGTGTATAAATAGCACTTAAGTGCCAATAACTTTTGATAGGGTTATCAGATCCTTTATGTATTAGCCTCATTTGAAAGGTCTTTTGATTGTCTAACTAACGACAGGTCGCATGATGGACCCGGACATCATTTTTACTGAAATATCTGAGATCCGACCTCCAAAAAGTGCATAAATAACACTTAAGTGCTAATAACTTTTGAAAGGGTTGTCAGATCCTCGATGTTTAGGCTCATTTGAAAGGTCTTTCGATTATCTAACTAACGATGGGTTGCTTGATGGACCTGGACATCATTTTCATTGAAATATCTGAGATCCGGCCTCCAAAAAGTGTACAAATAACACTTAAGTGCTTATAACTTTTGATAGGGTTGTCAGATCTTCAATGTATTGGGCTCATTGGAAAGGTCTTTTTATTACCTTTCTGAAAATGTATAACATGATAGGGTTTCTTGCAAAAACCACCCTTTTTACAATCTTCCGGACATACGCCAAAATCGTTTTTTTAGCATAACTTTTGAAGTACTTAACTAAACTTGCTAATTTTAAATAGAGACCTATGGGACCCCAAGACGGATCGAATGAGACTAATACGGTCAAAATCCGTTGATCCAGTCCGGAGATAATCGAGTGACAATTTTTTTGTCCACCCACCTACACACATCCACACAGACATTTGCTCAGAACATGATTCTGAGTCGATAGGTATACGTGAAGGTGGGTCTACGAGGTCGATTTAAGAAGTTCATTTTTCGAGTGATTTTATAGCCTTTCCTCAGTAAGGTGAGGAAGGCAAAACCCAAACACAGCATCCCTCGCAAAACAACAACAAAATCAACAACCCAAACAGATCCGAAATTCCGAGAGAGCACGTGAGCTTCCTCTCTCTCACTCTCACTCACCCCCAATAAATCCCAACAGGCAAAGCGCCCCAAATCCCCCAGAAGCCGCGTGTCGAAAAACGTCAAACGCCACGCTCTTGCACAGATATTCCCTATCCCTCTCCAACACCCTCAACACCCAGCTGATGCCCTCTCTCTTTCTCTCACTCTCTGCTGGCATCTGTGAGAGTGTCTGACGCCGGAATCAATTCTCAGAAGCAGCAGCTCCCCAGCTGAAATCCCCGTTTGACATTTGGCACCCCGCAAAACTCTTCGGTCTCGCTCACTCTCACACTCCATCTCGCTCACTCGCACCCTCTCTCCCGATCTCACCGTGCACCATCACACACGGGAAGAGAATCTGTTATGGTTGCAGCGCCTGCAAGGTATACCACCCGCATTGCACACACTCATGCACGTACCTTCCGAGCTGTCAATTGCATAGTACATTTAATCCGTGTGAGGCCCCGAGATGAATTGCTGCTGCCGCCGTGGTGCCGGATGCTGCCGGATTGAATTCTCACAATTTGAACCGAACACTTGACCCCCTCTTAATTGGATGCTGGGAAATGGTCCGGCTTGGTTCTGGGAAGGTTCACGGTGTACAGCGATTTCGTGGAATGTTTTGATTTGGTTTTTTGTAAAAGTCTTGAAGATTGTGTTATTTTATAATTTATTTTTTTAAAGAGCTTATATTTTGACAGTAAAGAATTGTTTACTTCGCGCTTCCGGGAAGGACCAGCTCGGGTTCAACAACCGGCCATGGGTGATTAAAACTCTTCCGTCCACTTGCCATCACTTTCACTCTCCCAAAGTAGGCGACGACTACGACACTCAAAACACTGCCCTGCTGCTGGTCCAAAAGGTCTGTTTTCTTCCCCAAGGACTGCCTGGATCCACCGCAAGTTCAACGTTTCGACCGTGGGAATTTCCCGTTCGAAAAAAAAGGTGGTAAACACTTCCGCGACCCGTGTCAAATCACACGCAAAATCTGTCAAATCTCAGATCAATACACCAAAACACACTCTCAAATCGTCATCAACCCCCGTTTGGATGCTGCCCGAAGTCGCGCTCTCACCGGAAGGGGGAGCATTGGAAGGGGAGAGTAGTGGGAGCAACTTTCACGCCAAAAACCCGACGACCAAAAACAGAACAAGAAGAATTCACACGATGGTGACGACCCGAGCAAAAAAGAAGCGGCCCCACAAAAGAAAAGAAAAACCCGAACGAATCCCGACGACGGAACCGAACACGACGACGACGAAGATTCCAGCATTCAAAAGCAACACGACCAAAGCAGAATCTCTTCTCTGCTAGTGCTGCTGGAGCACATCCGCTACGCTTTAGAATCGTCGATCGACTAATGTTTCCTCATTGCGTACGGAAGAAGCATTCTGCACATCACCAACGACGACGACGACGACCTCCGCCTGACCCCCAACGTGGCGTCCCACCGCCACGTGGTGGAGCATCGGGGAGCATCCTTGTCGTTTGCCGGTAAAGAGAGAGAGAGAGCGCGCGCAAGGACTCTCCCGTTCGGGGAGCACCAACACAAGTGCAACAACAGTGCAAAACATGTTGGGGCCAGACAGATAAATCGCAGCAAGCGACGAAGTGATCTCTCTCGCGTAATCGTTTGAGAGTGTTGAGACACCAGGCGACTCCATGGTCTAGTTGCGTTGTGATTTTGCACTGGGTTGGTGGGTGGTAGTAGGATGTGCAGGGGAGAAACGGCAGCTGATTCCTGCAGGATGAGTGTGTGGTTCGGCGAGAAGTGTTTGCCTGTGTCTGTGAGGATGTGAGCGTGAATTTCATGGAGCTTGCCGTGATGATCCGAGTAGGATTGAGGTCCAAAAAAGTTGTTTTCTAAATAAAATCATGACATTGGGTCTGAGGTGATATTGAGTCATACAAATTTCAGCATTTTTCTATTACCCAATCGGTTAAAATTTTTGTTTTTTTTAATGGATTTTCAAGGATTTTTGTTTTTTTCTTCTTTTGGAATAGACGGTAATTTTATCGGGAAAACCGTTTAAGTAACTTCCTCAAAATGAACATATTTCAGCAAAAAATAAAAATAAGACGATGTAAGCTTTAACTGAACACATATTTTTGGAGGCTGTTGCAAATATTTTTCAATGTTTATGTAAAAATACATTTTAAAAAAAGTCGAAATTTCAATGGAAATAAATAATTCAATTTGCATATTTCTTGTAAATATTTTTTTTTTTGTTTTAAACGCTCAATTTTTTTAACTTGAAATTTGCACAATCGATTGCTAACTATTAAGAATTAAAAAATAATATTATCATAACTGTAAAAATCTACAAACATATTACGATTTTTTTGTTAAAAAATCTGGAAAATAAGGCTTAACATTTTATTTTTTTGTTGCCTCCCCTTGACCTAAACCGGAGCCAAGGACAAAAATTGAAAAAAAAATACTAGCCTTATAACTTGCAATAATAATTTAAAGCATTTTAAAATAAATCTATTATTAAAAATCAAAAGTATCAAAAGACTCGTAAATTTATATGGATTCTCATACTTTTTTTTGATTCTCATAAATAATAATTTGCAATACGGTTAATGGCCGCATATAATTTTGGATGAATTCCAACCTTGACACTTTTTTTTATTGATAAGTAATGACATGTTCTCAAATTCCCGATTTTTTTTATATTTTTGTATGCCCATAAAGGGTAAATATCAAACTAATCGATATTTTGGGTAGATTTTTGCTGTTCGCCAATTTCTTTTGTTTTTACTTAAATTTTCAAAGATACCCGTATTTTTTGTTGAAATATTATAATTATTTTTAAGATTTACCTTTAAAATATTTTGAATGATGTAATATTATGGATTGATTTTCACTTTATCACAACTTGCAAAAATACTTATTTTTACAAAATACCGCATTTGTTTTTGAAAATATTTAAATCTTAATAATTTGCGAAATGAGTATCAAATGACGTAAAATTTCATAAAATGCAATTTTGCATTTTTTTTGGAAAATAATCAAATTTGATTGCCGTCAACTGCGTATCGGGACTATAAACTGAATATGGTTAGCAGTTTTTAAAGCACTGGAATGCTTGAAATTTTGAAAACGTTGCCCTATTTTTGAGATTTGTATGTTCAATCCAAAACAAAATACAAAATATCCAAATATTGTTAATTCATCCTATGTGTCTGAATTCTCCTCCGATGACAGTATTTACGTAAAAACTGTTGTAATGCGAAATTTTTTATGTTTGATGACGTCATTTGGTATTCAAACGGCACACGATTTTGAACCAATCTGTATCCATAACTCAAAAGAAATAAAAATGCTTATGGGACATTTATGCGATCAGGGGCAGTATAATGCTGTTTTAAAAAGTATTAATTTTTAAACAATATTGATGTTTGTGATTTTTAGAGATATTATTCTTTTGAATATGCCACATTATTTAAAAAAAAAAAAAACAAGTTTAGTGGCAGCTTACAAATACTAGGAAGATTTGTTTTGCATAAGTTTATTTTAAGAAAATACTTTAAATCTAGATTAAATTTTCAAAACAACCTATCCCTCATGGGTTTCCTATGCAGATAGGGCCTTTTGAAAATTTAATCGAGAAATGAGCTATCTTTGGTCATGGCCAATAACTAATCGCCGATCAAATTATTTTTCTATCTATCGTAAATATTGTTATGATAAACGTTTCATGTTTGATGGCATTCAAAAGTTTTTGAGAAATTGGTTTAAATATATCATTGGGGATAAACAAAATCTAAACATAAGATATCAAGAATAATTGTCAAACAAATATAACAAATAAAGTGTTTCACTAAATGATTTATGCCGTTTTCAAAAATGTGAAACATATTAATAAATTCTTGAAAGCATTGTTTTAATAAAGAAATAATAAAAGCATAAATAAACGCTTTTCTAAAAAGTTTATAATCAATTTTGAAATCATGTTCTATTGAACTTTTTATGTTACGTATTTATCCTTATTTGCCCCTTGATTTTAAAAGAGCTTGATAATAATGCATATTGTTTCTCTATTAAAATCGTTATCTTGCAAAACGTTTAGTAGTCATTTTAAGCTTTTTCTAACGTGGTTTCAATTGAAAACGCGCCAACAAAATTGCGTGGTGACAGTCATGCTTAATTTCTTTTTTAAATAATTACCAGCAAATATGATAAAACTTGATTTTCACATAATACGTGCACAAACTTCAGAAAAAAAGTCTACAATTCTGACACCTTCCCAGACTCGAGTCATCCCACCAGCCCCAACTTGACTCGGCTGTCACCAGACGATCCGTTTTTAGCACCCACTCCGGCACGTTCCGCGTACGTGTGAATCTGCTGCACCGTCCGCCCGAGAGCGCCCCGTGTGAACGTGTGAGAATCAGAAATCCACAATTTCCCAAACGAAACACCATCCGCGTGAAGCTTTTGCCACTCCGAAAAGCTTTGCTGCAAAAGCTCACTTTTCTCTCCCCGCTCAGATTTGCAACACAATCAAAGCACCTCTTGAATGTGTGGGGAAAATGCATCGCCTGCTGCTGCGGCGATCGTCATCGTCATCGTCTCCCTTTGCGAGAGAGGAAAACTGCTTGAATGTGTGGTCTGGTGCTGATAACAGGATCGTGGACGAACGAACGGGACCGGTTTGCGGTCGGCGGAACATCTCTTCGGGTTCCTCTCGGAATGAGAACGAGCCGGCCCAGACTCGGAGGATTTTGATGTGAGATAAGCTGCGAATTTCAGAGATTTTTCAAATTGCCAGACGGTGATGGTCGGAGGGGAGGAGATGAAATGGAGGAAGTAGGGATTAAAAGGAGAGAGAGGGGAAGTGGAAAGCAGGAAAGAAGTGCCATCAGCTGTGGTGGCCAAAGGTGACAGTGTGCGAGAGTGGATCATGGGAATTTTCTCGGGATGAAGCAAAGCGTGATGGACTGGTGGAGACGCGTGGTAGTTTCCTCTACAATGCTTTAAAACAAACTAACTTTTATATTTTAATTATTGGTAACATGGTTTACCTTTAACTCGGATAACTTGCAATTTTTCAACTCATTCAAAAAATATCTTTACACTTTAATTTGTAATCATCGCAATGTTTCTATAATCGTCAATATTGATTTAGATTTCGCTGCAAATGTTTTCAAAATCGCCAACATGTTTTTTCGACCACCCTATTTTTAATAGGGTGGCGCAGGGTTATGATTTTTTTTGGAAAAAATGATTTTTTTACAAAATTTACAAAAAATGCCACTTTTGGGACCACCCTAGGTCACCCTAATGGCCTATCAAAAAAAAAAGGGTCTAATTATTTTGGCCATGGAACCCCTAGAAAATTTATTTTTCTTTTCAAATGGGATTGCTAAATAATAAAATCATTTGAAATGTATAATTTTTTGCCCTGAAAAAAACTTGTAAAAATTGTAGAGATAAACAGTAATTGAAAAAAAAACTTAACAGAATTCACACCACGGGATAAAAAAAAATTTCGTTATAAAATACTCATTTTTCAAAGCATGCAAAATTTAAAAAAAAAACCTTATTAAAAATTTAGAACGCGTAATGCTTGAAAACGTCAAATTAATTTAAACTAATGATAGAAAGTTCAGAAAACTTAACTTATGCTCAGCAAATCTCGTGAGTGAGACTTCAGCCAAAGATTATTTTTTGCATTTTAATTTTTAATTTGATGAAACTTTGTATGTTTATATTTTCTATGATCAACACGTAATTAAGCATCATTAGTTGGTCCATACAAGTTCATAAAATCAAAATGCTACTTAAATATTCAAAAACCCGTAATCTGTAATCTTGAGAACGGATTTTCGGATTGAACCAGAATCTTCGGCAAAGCATTCGGTATTGCTTAGAAGTTTTTAGAAACAAAGAGTCACACTTTGAAAAATATCCCAATTCCAAATTGGACTTGTTAACAACAAATTGAGTTGCGCAAATAGCTTTTTTGATAATTCTCATTTTTGAAACTGACAAAAAAATTCCATCATTTAAATTAGACAAAATATATTTGGCTGTTTGGCAATTTGTGAAAAAAGTATGATTTTTGAAAAACGTTGACAAATATCGCTTGAATTGAGATGATAAATCCAAAGATGATTAATCCAAATAAAAAAAAAACAAAAATAAATGTTACGAAAAAGAATGCTCATGCTTGAGTAAATTGCTCTGTTAACATTTAAAATAATTCATAAAGCCAATGCAAATATTTTTCAAAGCTTGTGTAGCCCCCTTCAAAATTGGGCCAAAAAATCAAGGGGCAAGAAAAATACATTTTCAAAAAAATCAAAATTTTAATGGAATCAACTGGAAAGTCCAATCAACTGAAAACAATCTAAATATTTTTGCATTATTATATTATTTTTCCAAAAATATCTCATGTTAAACATGAATGCAAAGAATCTTTGAAAAAATTGAAATGTTCTAAACTATTCATTATTCACTTGATTAAATTATTTTGCATAAATGTGCTCATAATACAAACAGTCACTTAATAAAATACATAAAATGAATTCAATTTGATTCAATTAATTAAAAAAATAAAGTATTTTTAAAATTTAACACCCATATATTAGAAATTTCCGATGAAAATTATCTAAAAATACATAAAATAATAAATATAATATCAATGAATTTATGAATATAATTAATTTCCAGAAGTTTTTTGTTCTTATCCGTTCTGTGGCTTCAAAATCCAAAATTTGCATAAAAATGAAGTGTTCTTTTTTATTAGAACAAAGACAATCATAGTAGTCAAATGCTTTTCAGATAGTTTAGAATCTACATGCGGTAATATAAATTCTCAGCAATTTGTTTTGTCCCTCTGCTTTTTTTGTGGAATTACTGAAATATGCTGATTCATGTTGGTGGTAAAACATCCAGCAATGCGGTTAGAAATAACTGACATTTTTAACTGTCTTAAAATAAAAGGACGGCCCAAATGTCGTAGCAAACAAACTAGAATACAGAATGTTTTCAAAACTAAAAAACTCTCCCAGCTGTGACACACATCAAGTGCTCACTGAAACCCCCGTTCCATTCTCCGTCTCAGTCAGTTTGTTTCCATTCATCGACAAAGCCTTCACCGGTCGGCGTGGAGAGGCCACCAAGCTTTGCAACACTTGAGACAAATTTGATGACATCCTCAGACGGGGCCACGTCACACGATTTTTTTTTGCATCTTCCTTCTCCCAAAGCTCTTACTTCTTGCGAAACCCACCCCCAGTTTTCGTCTATGCCTACTGGGATTGTGCACTTGTCAAAGATCTTTTCAAACCAACGAGGGTGGAGAAAGGGAGGGGGAAGGAGGAAAAGCTTCACAGCCTGCTTTGTTTTTCTCGCTTTTCATGGATTTTTTTTTCTTTCCTTTATTCGCATGGCTTGCTGCGAAACCTCTCGAAATTGTGCAAGTGCAACATATGTGTGTGTGAGTTTGTGTGCATCTGCCGGGATGAGTTTGTGTTTGTTATGATGCTTTCATTTCTTTTTTTTTCGAGTCTATTTTTTTCGCTACGCCTCACGTGCAAGCACTATACAGTCTAGTAGAGCCGTTATATAGCTAGTGCATCCGCGGTTCTTGTTGTGCATGAATGATGAAAGCGCCCCCGAAGCGTCTCAAACGAGCATCACGACACGACGCGGCGGGGCTCGTCTGGGAAATTCCTCTTTAGGAGGTTGATGTGTGTGTGTGCTTGAGAATAAGTTTTCCCTACGCGAACTTTTTCAGGAAATTTCAACTTTTTTATTCCAAGCTCTTGCACACACACACATGTGTGTGTGATGGGAAAATACATCTTTTCTAGTGTTTTCCGCTTGAACGGAATGCAAATTTTTCAAATTGAGTGCAGAGTTGTGCGAGTTTTTATCTGGAAATTTTGTGAGTTTGCGTGTGTGTATGTTTTCCTCCACTGTTTGCTATCACTCTAATTTAGAGTGGAATTTATTCAGTTCGCACATACACTCAACCGACACACTGAAGAGGAAGAACCTCATCGAAATACATTATCTTGCGCACATTTTCACCGAAAATTTAAATTTACGATCGCCATCAACGCGTTTTTGTCCACATGCTTGTGTGTGTGTGTGAATGTGCTCGCAAACCAACGCCGGTAAATGGTTGCCAAATTGTTAACTCAATAAATTGAGGCGGCAATAACCGCTCAATAACGCGACAAACCTCGGGAAATCCCCCGTTCTACCCCATTGCCAAATTTCTCCGATTTTAACGGAAGAGGATAAAATGTGCAGGCCACCCGCCGGAGAAGCCGCCACGAGATAATAAATTGTCGCCATTAATTACGACATAATTAAAACCGTGTTTAATAAGCATGTTTACCGGAACGAATTTGCCGTGCACACACTGTTTGTGTGTGTGTGAGTGTGACAAAGTTTTCGGGCGATAGTGACAAGGATGGTGACAACGTGAAGGGGGGAACGGGGTGGGTGGAAAAGTTTCGATCATTGCATAAAACTCGATTTCCGTAGACTGACTTTAAATTAATGCCTGCGATAAAATACATAGCGCGATTGCGAGAGGGAGGTGGAAACTTTTAACGAAAGTCGTGAATAAATTATTGGAAAAGTAAAACGTATCTTGAAAAGAGAGTAAAGTGTAAGCGGTTTTCTACAAGGAACACTATAATTTGTATATTTTTTATTACATTTAAAATGAAACAACACATTTCAAAAACAATCCAGAAAGTCGTTTGGATAAGTAATAGCACTGAATTGAAGATGATAAATAACAAAAAAAGTCGCCAGTGTTAAAATTGGCATTATTCATATGGGAAGAATTGAAAATATAACCAATCTCACCCTCAGACCCAATGTTACCCCTGACGACGGTAGTACAAATATACCTTTCCATAGTTTGATGTATTTTTTTTATTAAATTTGGATAATTTTCAGCAATTCCTTCCAAGAATAACTAACTAACTGGATAACTATATTTAAGATAATCGAAACTTCAAATAATTGGGATTGGACTGCACAGAAAAAAACTTTAATGTTTAGAGGCAAGAAAGTTAAATAAAATTTCAAAACATTTTTAATTCATTTTAATTTTATATTTATTTATTCCAAACAATCAATATCTTTGAAATTATGTTTTCCAATAAGTTGTTTATAGTAAAACATTTATCAACTGTTATCAATCTAGGTAAAATATTGACGATATCACCCTCGTATTGTCCAACCTGAAATAAAATTTGTTAGCTCTTAAACTTTTAGACAAATGAAAACTCAATGGGTTGAAATTATTTTTTGAATATTTAAGAAATTCATCACTCAAAAGCGGCTAAAAACATAATATTTAAATGTAATGTTGGCAGATAAAATATCTTAAATTTGAAAAAAAAAAATGTATTACTAATAATTGCAACTTCAACTCTGCAGTTTCAATACAAATAATATAGCCCAAATAGATTTACAAATTAACAAAAGGTATATATAAAGAAACACTGTGATTGTATTTAAACTGCTGATCTTAATTAGATAAAAAAAATCATGTGGACCATGTACTCACAAAAAAAGTGAAAATATGATAAAAACGGTACATTTTATAACCAAATCACACAAAAATATGTTGATTCGGTTGAAATCCAAAATTAATATAAGTATCTTACAGTTGAGCATAAACCCAACCAATTAGACTTTTCTTTAGTGATTTATATACTCAATGGGCTCAGAAACATTTCTCAAAAAAGAATTCAACAAAATAATGATCTGAATATAAAAAATGCAGTTTTTGGGAACGAGGGTGTGCAATTTTATCAAAAAATCTCCCAAATTTCCAATAAAACTTTCTAACTTTTTTCCCTTATTTCCAATCACTTTGCGTGCTTCAGGAAAAATGTTCTCTGCATTATTTCCCATAAGAAATTATATGATCTGAATCATAAATCATGTCCATGTAGACTAATAACAATACTAAATTGAAATAGGCAAAATTTCGTCCCATAGGAAAATAAGTTCAAAAACTTCAAATATGGATAACTTAAGAGCGAGTCCACGAACAGGGCATACCCCTTTGTATGGGACGTCGTTTGGACCTCACCAATCTGCCTGAAATTTTCAGGAGTTGTTTGTACATATAAAACTAGCATTTGTCCAAAATATGAGCACTCTAGGTCAACGGGAAGTGGGGCAAATCGGGACACAAAGTTTGAAGGTTCAAAAACGTCAAAAATCTTAAAAAGGCTATAACTTTGGCAAAATTCAATTTAATTTCAAAATTCAAAATGCATCTGAAAGAGCTTAAAAAATGCAACAAAATGCAGGGAGAAACATCTCAATTGGTTAAATCCAGAGGGAGTTATTGCCATTTTAGTGGAAAAATAGCATAATTTTCAAACTCAAATAAAAAAATGTTCCATCCAGATATCAACTCGGTTTGACCTGCAGCTTGTAGGGAACATCTGGGACGACCATTTGAGACTGAGAACGCTTTGGTAAGGCAGTTTAACATATTAAATAGACACATTTACTTTTAGTGATTTTTTTGGTTGTAAGTTTTTGCTTGGGAGACCCCTTAGATTCAATTTTCTGGTGATAATTTTATCATATTCGTCTTCCTGAGACAATTTCACAATAGAAACATGTATAAAAATGTTTATTTTCATCCATTTTAACCCTTTAAAAATGAAAGATAAAAAGAATTAAGAAGCTGCTTTTTTCTGGTGTCATCTAGTATCCTTGGAAACGAACTTGATTTTCAACAAATATATATATATTTTTTTAGTATACTTACTGTAAGATAAGATTTGGTCCTCGAGAAAATTACAAATTTAAAACGTGGAATACCACTATGGCGAGTAATGAATATATCGTCAGCTATGTGCTATCTTGTGGCAACGACCATTTAGTACTATTCGAGAAAATCGATTTCTAAAGTTTGATGATAAATATTTTCAAAACTATGAATGGTAGAGCCAAACTTTTTGAAGCAATCGGTTCGTATACTATCGCTTAACAAACGCTCCAAGTTTCAACTATTTTGGTTACACCAGTTAAAAGATACAATAAATTATGTAATCAAAAATCTGAAAAGCACGTGTCACAAGTGTGTTTCGAAAGTAAAATTGTACTACGTGTCACAAGTGTGCACAGAATTCCCATACAAACTAAAATAGACTTAAATCAACAGTTTAACCGACTCAATCAGTATATTTTCAAAAACAAAAGATTGCATTGCCTTCAGAAAATGTGTATCAACATAAATTTGTGAAAAACAAGAAAAAAAAAATTCCACATTTTCCAACAACATTTATGACGTGTCACAAGTGTGCACGATCATTTTGATGATAAATTGGTCAATGTCACAAGTGTATTGCGATATCCGGCAAACGGAAGCGAGTTTCCAAAATCGGGTTAAAGCATCTTGTAGTGTTTGTTAAGTATAGCAAAACGTCATCATTAACTCATTTTCGACCAAAATGGTCTATGTCACAAGATAGCACACAGCTGACGATATATCAAATTATATTTCAAACATATCGAATAACTAACTAAATATTTAAAAAAGAACCAACTCCAACACAAAACACACTGAGAATTACAAAAAATGCATCAAAGTAGGTAAAATGATTTTTAGAGTAATTACATTATATTGCCAATATCAACATTAAAAAAGTAATGTTCAAAGTTGTAACGAAATCTGAAAACATTTATTTTTCAATAAAATGACTTTAAAAAAATTAAATTTCAGCTCGAATTTTCAAAAAAAATAATTTTAAATTTTCAAAATCTTTAGAAAATAGACTCAATGTTTGGCTGGTAAGCTTGCTAAGAGTGACGCATGATTTGATATAAAATTGGTTGAATAAATATTTTGAAAGGATTTTTTTCCATGCATCGAAATATATATTTTTTTTAAACAAAAGTCGAAGAGTATTTCAGCATAATTTCCAAAACGAACGAAATCGAAATTGAAATTAAAAATGCGGAATGAAATCTTAAAAATAAATGTAGCAAATTCTAAACTAATTATCCTCCTAAGCATGGAACCATAAATTTCCTCGATAACCAATAAGCACCGTGTAAAAGAGGGGGTTGATTTCCTCTGTCTCCCACTCCGTCCAAGCACCGAAAAGTTACTAAATAATTGTCTCTTACTCGTTTTCGGCTGATAAATTATTCAAATTAATTTCTGCACGCTCCACCACCAAATTTCCACCTCTTCCTCACAGCATGGGAAACGGTTTAATTTTGAAGGTGCTTCTTTTAAGACTCGCGCCTTTTGCCCGCGCGCGCACAAAACATAACCTATAAACTAACCGTTTTCAGGCAACCCACTCACTCTTCTTGTTGGCTTGTAAGTGGGGTACCTACTTTATTGCAAGAGGAAGGGGTATACTAAATTGTGTCGTTTATTTGAGTGATCGTCAATTTGTGGCCAGACATCAAGTCGTTTCCGCTCGGTTTAAGCTGATGACTCGAGTGGTGATTACGTTGGCTTGTGTTGTTATTGCGTCTTTGGTAATAATTAATCTTGGCGTGAATTTAATACTGTCTCGCGGGGCTTTAAACTTGTGATTTACGCGTGATTTTTGCGTTCTTAACAAGTCGGGAACATTCTGGTGCTTTGCTGTGAAAATATTCAAAGGTTTTTTTTCAAACCACATCAAATCCACGGGAAACCAGGCACATGTGCTCCGTTGTGTTAAGTAGACACTATTTTCCAATCACTGAAGTGCTCCCCGTAATTATCCTCATTTCGCGAAAGTACATCCTCATTTTTTGTCGGTTTTTCAAACCTTCGATGCTCTTCATCGAGCCTTTCCTCGCAGTAATAAAGTGCATCAATAATTAAAATTCCAATTAATGCTCAGCTAAGCGTGTGTTCGGAGGGAAAAAATCACTTCCCCAAACTCCGCCTCGCAATCCTTGAAATCCGCTCGTCCTAGGTCAGTGTTCATAGAGTGTGTTCTGCCGGGCTGTGAACCAGGTCCAGGGGCATCATCAACAAGGAAAAAATTGCTAGTGTATCACGGCTGAATGCTTCCCCGTTCGTCGTCGTCGTCGTCGTCGTTCTCATCAAGCTCGTTCAGACAAAAGATGGATACGGCCAGACGAGACGAGACCCATCAGGAATGATTAGCTCTTTCACGCCAGGCCGGCTTCCGGTGGCCGTCGGGACATCTTCTCCCACACACTCACTCACACACGTGCCATCCAAGTAGCCTTCGCCAGACGTGACCTAGACGTGGTGCTGCAGTTCAGAAATTCAACGGGGAGGTTTTTTTTTTGCCGCTATTTTCAAGCCACCCCCTGGCATCTACGTGGGAGCAGCAGCATAAATACCCAGCATAATCATTACGTTAAGTGCACCTGTGCTGCTGCTCTGATGATGTGCATTATGCAGTGGATCGCGTTCACGGAAGTTGGCAGCAAAAAAAAAATCCCGTCGATAAGCATGAATGACGCGACCGTTGAGTACGGTGATGATAAGGATGCTCTTGACCTCCTTGCGGTGTGCATCGCAGCAGGCCGCGCCAGGTGATGTGTGCATCGGGTGGAAAATCACGCCGACGTGCAACGGCGACGGAGTCTAGGATGATGAAGAAGCATCAAAGTAGGCTGCTGTCGGTGAATAAGAGTGCAAGACAAAGGTGACGGCGACTGCGAGTCAAATGAAGTTCTGTTGTAATTATTCGTGGGAGTTTTTTGAAGTAGACAGAAAGGCACCTTTTCAAGGATTACTGGAATGAATTTAGTTTGCTTAAAGTCACGAAGATTTATCAAATCCCAAGTGTCGCCGAAAGAAGACATGTTCTGCTTCAACAATAAAGTCCACCTCAAAACTCAGCAAATCCAGACCGGTGACCGTGGACATCAGCAGCACCCACGCCACCCAGCGTCTCGTAGAACGTCATAAAATGAATTGAAAATCCACTTGAGAAATGTCAGCACAATAATATTCAATTACGAGCCGGATCTCACGTATGCTCGCAATTTACCTTTTCCTCCTCCCTCTCTTTTGCTCCCTCGCCAAGTCCGAGATCCGACTCGTTGTTAGTCCGTCCAGAGGAGGAGGGTACTCTGCTTCCGGTTCCGAGAAGAGGTATTGTCCCTGCTCCCCCACGCGTCATCTGATTTTCTGATCGTCGTCCCCAGAACCTGCTCTCGTACGAGTGGAAGGAACAGTATAAGAAATCTTGATTCTGTGGCGAAAGAGTGAGGACCCCGGGTTTCGGTATTTGGTCGTTTAGAGCGAAATAAGTTGCCTCAAGTGCACTCGACGTCCGACGCAGGGGACAACCCGGAAGAAGGTGAGGAACAGTGGGATAAAGCTCTATTTTCTTCCACGAAATTAAATAAGACCGCATGGTTGTTGGTTACGGGTAAGTCTTGCCGCCACTAAAGCTCAAGATTAGAGCAGATAGATTTGCTCGTCGCTCCAGGAGGCGGGAAATGCTGGCTGGCTTTGTTTGTCTCAACGCAGTCGATGGAATCTGGGCAAGATGTTCCCGCAAGATGATTGAGGTCGCAAACATGACCTGCCGTCATGGGAAGTATTCATATCCCGAAACAAATGAGACCCAAAGTAAGAGACCAAATTGGATCGCATTTGGTTTCAGGTGTTGGACGTGGGTCAAAGGAAGTTAGAGTATTACGAAGAATTCTGGTTGAGTGACCGGCGATATTAAGGGTTGGTTGATGAAGTTGAAGAGAAAGAGTCAGAATGTAATCTTGGTTCGTAACATTTTAATCAAATGAGATAGTACCAAGGGATTACAAGATTAGAGCTTTTGTTCAAAAAACTAAAATAATTTGAATTCACTGATTCAATTTTTCTCCGCCATCACCGTCATCAAAAAATCATGGAATTCTTAAATCATCTGAAAATTTAAGAATTAAAAAAAATAAAGCATTCTAGAAACTCGTGAAATTTAGGAAATTTTGCAAACATTAAATTAATTTTAAAAATAAAAAAAAAGTTAACTGAAAAAAACATAAAATCTTTAAGAAATTTCAAGATTAACAAAAAATGAATGACGTTCTAAGAAATTTTTAAAAAATTAAGATATTTTCAAAAAATTTAAGAAATTTTAAGAAATTCTAAAAATATTTTTGTAATTTGAAGAAGCTTAAAAAAGTGTACGAAATTTTAATGTAATTTTAAAGCCCGATTTTCAAAGAGTTTATTTTAAAAAAATAGAAATATCTCTTTTGGTTTTCATATAAAAATCTGTAAATTTTATATTTTTGTTATTTTTAATCTTCTTTTACTCGGTTAAATCATGAAATATCTCCAAGAAACTTTCAGGAATTATTAAAAATCGTCTTTTCAATGGATCAAATAAATTTTCTGTAATATGAAATTTTGTGATTTTCAACTAATAAAAGTAATTTAAAAGAAAAAAAGAATAAAAATAAAAAAAAAGTTAAGAAATTAGGAAATTATACAGTATTTGAAAAATTATACAGAAATATTAAAGAATATGTTTCCGAAATTTCAAAGAATTATTAAAGAATTTCAAAAAAAAATAAGAAGTTTTGAAGCAAATCTAATTTAAAGAAATTTCAAAAAAAAATTAAAGAAATTTTACAGATAAATTAAAGAAATTTTTAAGAAATTTAAAAGAAAATTTCATAGAATTTTCAAAGAAATTCTAAAGAAATTAAAAAAAAAATAAGAAATTTTAAAGAAATTTAAATTTAGCAAATAAAAATATTAAAAAAATTTAAAGAAAAAAAATATTAAATATAAAATTTTAAAGAAATTTTAAAGAATTTTAAAAGAATTTTTTTAAAGAATTTTTAAAGAATTTTTAATGAATTTTTAAAGAATTTTTAAAGATTATTTAAAGAGTTTTAAAAGAATTTTTAAAGATTTTTTAAAGATTTTTTAAAGAATTTTTAAAGAATTTTTAAAGAATTTTTAAAGAATTTTCAAAGAATTTCCAAAGAATTTTTAAAGAATTTTTAAAAAAAATTTAAAGAATTTTTAAAGAACTTTTAAAGAATTTTTAAAGAATTTTGAAAGAATTTTTAAAGAATTTTTAAAGAATTTTTAAAGAATTTTTAAACAAATTTTAAAGAATTTTTAAAGAATTTTTAAAGAATTTTTAAAAAAAATTTAAAGAATTTTTAAAGAACTTTTAAAGAATTTTTAAAGAATTTTGAAAGAATTTTTAAAGAATTTTTAAAGAATTTTTAAAGAATTTTTAAAGAATTTTTAAAGATTTTTTAAAGAATTTTTAAATAATTTTTAAAGATTTTTTAAAGAATTTTTAAAGAATTTTTAAAGAATTTTTTAAGAATTTTTAAAGAATTTTTAAAGATTTTTTAAAGAATTTTAAAGAATTTTTAAAGAATTTTTAAAGAATTTTTAAAGAATTTTTAAAGAATTTTTAAGGAATTTTTAAAGAAATTCAAAAAAAATAACGAAGCAATTTAAATAAAATTAAATTTTTAAAGAATTTTGAAAGAATTTTTAAAGAATTTTTAAAGATTTTTTAAAGAATTTTTAAAGAATTTTTAAAGAATTTTTAAAGAATTTTTAAAGAATTTTTGAAGAATTTTTAAAGAATTTTTAAAGAATTTTTAAAGATTTTTTAAAGAATTTTTAAAGATTTTTTAAAGAATTTTTAAAGAGTTTTTAAAGAATTTTTAAAGAATTTTTAAAGAATTTTTAAAGATTTTTTAAAGAATTTTAAAGAATTTTTAAAGAATTTTTAAAGAATTTTTAAAGAATTTTTAAGGATTTTTTAAAGAAATTCAAAAAAAATAACGAAGCAATTTAAATAAAATTTGAATGATATTTTAATGAAATGTTAATACCATTTTAATGAAATTTTAAAAAAAGTCAATGAAATTTTATTGAAATTTTAATTTAATTTTATTGAAATTTTAATGACATTTTCATAAAATTTTAATGACATTTTCATAAAATTTTAATGAAATGATAATGAAATTTCAATGAAATTAAAAAAAAGATTATTAAAATTTTATTAAAATTCTATTAATTAAAGAAATTCAAAAAAAATCATAAAAATTCAAAAAATTCAAGAAATTTAAGAAATTCAAAAAATTCAAGAAATTCAAGAAATTTTTAAAGAATTTTTAAAGAATTTTTAAAGAGTTTTTAAAGAATTTTTAAAGAATTTTTAAAGAATTTTTAAAGAAATTAAAAAAAAATAACGAAGCAATTTAAATAACATTTACATCATATTTTAATGAAATGTTAATACCATGTTAAATTTAAAAAAAATTCAATGAAATTTTAATTTAATTTTATTGAAATTTTAATGACATTTTCATGAAATTTTAATGAAATGATAGTGAAATTTCAATGAAATTTAAAAAAAGATTATTGAAATTTTAATAAAATTCTATTAATTAAAGAAATTAAAAAAAAAATCATAAAAATTCAAGAAATTCAAGAAATTCAAGAAATTCAAGAAATTCAAGAAATTCAAGAAATTCAAGAAATTCAAGAAATTCAAGAAATTCAAGAAATTCAAGAAATTCAAAAAATTCAAGAAATTCAAGAAATTCAAGAAATTCAAGAAATTCAAGAAATTCAAGAAATTCAAGAAATTCAAGAAATTCAAGAAATTCAAGAAATTCAAGAAATTCAAGAAATTCAAGAAATTCAAGAAATTCAAGAAATTCAAGAAATTCAAGAAATTCAAGAAATTCAAGAAATTCAAGAAATTCAAGAAATTCAAGAAATTCAAGAAATTCAAGAAATTCAAGAAATTCAAGAAATTCAAGAAATTCAAGAAATTCAAGAAATTCAAGAAATTCAAGAAATTCAAGAAATTCAAGAAATTCAAGAAATTCAAGAAATTCAAGAAATTTAAGAAATTCAAGAAATTCAAGAAATTCAAGAAATTCAAGAAATTCAAGAAATTCAAGAAATTCAAGAAATTCAAGAAATTCAAGAAATTCAAGAAATTCAAGAAATTCAAGAAATTCAAGAAATTCAAGAAATTCAAGAAATTCAAGAAATTCAAGAAATTCAAGAAATTCAAGAAATTCAAGAAATTCAAGAAATTCAAGAAATTCAAGAAATTCAAGAAATTCAAGAAATTCATGAAATTCAAGAAATTCAAGAAATTCATGATTTTTTTTAAAGGAAATTCAAGAATTTAAGGAAGACAAAGTTTTTTGTTACTCATATAGTGACTTATAGTAATTATAAGTAATAAAATGATAAGGTGATAAAGTAATTAATTCAAAATACCTTAAAAATCAGTTAATCTTCTACATAATTTACTGCACTAATTTCAGAGCCATCAATTCACTTCTGCTCCGATTTAAGAACATTCCCGTCCCATTTCTAATTCCGTCATGTTTACATCCATGCAGCATGGTACTTCCTCAGAGCTTCCCCTTAACCTTCCTTCCCACCCGGCCATCGATCCATCCAGTTTTGTGGCCAAATGTTTGTGTGTGATGTCGGTTTCACACAAAAGCCAAATGCAACTGACACAATGATTGATGATGTAAATAAAACCCGGCAGCTTCCTTTGCTTTCCTTCCTTTTCCAGCTTTTGGCTTAAGCTCGTTTACTTCGATACCAAAAAGCTCAACCATCTCCGCTTCTTGCCTCCCTCGTTGTGTTTGCTTGCTTCTTCGCCACCAAGGATTGTGCTGTGTTATTTTTTCTTCTTTTCTACTCTTACTGAACAGAGTGAAATGCAATGTTTGCGTGGGAATGTGCTAAGAAGCCCCACCCTCCCCTCTCAATCCCTCTCCGACTTGACATTGAACCACCTCTCTGGTGTTAGAACTCCTTGCGCCCAACGCAAGTACGACTGTCCTCCGCGTCCCCAAAGCCTGGTAAGTGCTATGTAAACTTTGTATTTAGAAGGTGTTATAACGTCATAACACGACTGGTTCTGGAGCTACTAGCCAGCATCTCTCACCTTTAAAAGGACAGTCTGCCGGGGCTTCTTGAAGACGGAATCGATGCCGGAGCCTTCTCCGCGTGGACCTGGCCAGGTGCAAACAGTTCACACGCTGCCAGGAGGCAACAAAAATGCAAAGCTTCTTTTCCCCTCCCCCCACGTCCCGGCCAAGTCCCGGGGAAATTCCGCAAATTCGAATGGGAAAAGTTGAACTGCTTCTACTTAGATGTTTTCCCCCGCCATCTCGTGCCTCACAAAGTGAAAATAAGATTTTTATTCCTCCTTCTGCTGCTGCCGGAGTGGTCCCAGCTTCCGGTTCTTGTCCGGGGACAAAGGACCTCTTCTCCCCCGGCTGGCTGGCTGGCTTCAACATTCAAATAAGCACCTTAATTTAAAATCCATTCAGTGAAATTATTGGATTTAGAATCTCATCTGAATAGTCTAGTGCTTGAAGGAAGGTGTGTCGTCGGTCTCCTCAACTCCCCCCTAGGGGGGAAGAACCATAAAAGAACGGAAGGAGCGCGCAATTGAGCTTTTCGCATACATCCAACATACATCTATCTCTGGCGTGGGACACGGAAAACGTGTAAAATGCATACATAAACGAAGGAAGACCCCGGGTGCCGTCATTGCCGCCAAGCCACGCCACGCCGACCTGATCGAGTCTTAAAGTAGTTGTTATGGCCGGAACGTGACTGGGATCTCGGCTGCAAGGATTCTGTGCCTTCAAAAGGGTAGCATCTTTAAGCATGCTAAGCTGCCTAATGGAAGGTTGGTGCAAGTGCTATATATAGTGCTATAGAGTCGATAGGTTCGGAAAATGGGGGCAAGGTGTCTGGCGAAGGTGATTGAAATGTTTTGAGGGCAGCAAAATAAGCAAAGAATGCTTTAGAATAACGATTCCTATGTTTAGAGAAACAAAAAATAACATAGAAAATTTTCACAAATTTCATCCATTCTAACAAGATTCTTAGGCATAGAAAGTATTTTCAAATATTGAATTGCAATGCGATTTTTTTCAGAAAATCATATCTCAGAATCTTTTTAATTGGGTATGTTACAGAGAGACCTTCAAATTATCGTTAATTGTATCCAGCTTTTAGAATCTCTTAATATATTTTTTTAAACGCGTGGCAAGCTAAAATTAGCTCGGCTGTTCTGGAGCTATGATTATTTTTCAAAAAAAAATCAAATTATTCGCTCTACAGCATTGCCTTGGCGTTCTCGATTGCGAGATTCCTACTCGAAACTAGGTGTCCGAAGGCTTGATTGTTGAGGCAATTGCAAACCTCTTTTTACACCTAAGCTTCCATCCACCCCGGGATTCGAACTGACGACCTTTGGATTGTTAGTCCAACTGCCTACCAGCGACTCCACCGAGGCAGGACCCAGGGAGACGACTCCTACACCTGGACTGAGCTAACGACCTAACCTTTAGGTTAGTCCGGGGCCAACATTTACTTCCCTTCCGACGGAAGGCGCGATCAGACAAATCTCGTCTCGAAAAATGCCACCGGGACCGTCTGGGATCGAACCCAGGCCGACTGGGTGAGAGGCAATCACGCTTACCCCTACACCACGGTCCCGGATTATTTTTAAATGTGTTAAATCTTGAAAAACCACAATTTTTGACCACTATATCTCGGAAAGGACCACCCTAAACAAAAAATACTAACCTAAATATTTTGGCCAAAGAACTCCAGATTACCAGATACCAAATTTGAGCCAAATCGGAACACTTTTGATCTGGACGTGGTCTGGACGTAATATTGTTTCTTTTGTTTGTGTAACAAATTGCTATGAAAATTTAGCTATTTAAAACATATTTATTTTATCACAATAAATCCTTAAGCATATAAGGCGTCATCCATAAAGTATGTCACGCTCTAGGGGGAAGTGGGGGGTCTGAGCAAGTGTGACATTGTATGTTATAAGTATAGGAAAAGCGTGACAAAGGGAGGGAGGGGGGGGGGTAAATTTTGGCGTATTTTATGGATGAAGCCTAAGTGCATTTTTTTAATTAAAAAGATTTTAATATATTTCTTTACCTTATTTTTTTTTCCAGATATTTAGGGCTTCAGATATTTTTAAAAGGTAGTTTATGAAACATTCAGCAGTAAAATAGTTATCAAAACGTTTCAGCGTTCTGATTTCAAAGTAAAAAGAAATAAAATATCAGTAAATTTTCATTTAAAATAAGTTAGTCAGTTAGTCAATTGATCTTTCGAGATAAATGCATTTTCGAAATATATTTTTTTTATTTCTAGTAATCATTCTGAACAAATAATCACACTCGGCTGAGTACAACACAATAACAAAAATTGAGTTCTTGATGTATTCAAATTAGATGAGTAATCTGAAAATTGAGTTACATATAAATATATTTGATTTTATTTCAAACGTTTTCAAATATTTTTGAAAAGCTGAGAAAATTCTCTATATTGTGCTTTTTTGAACTTTGTTGATACGACCCTTAGTTGCTGAGATATTGCAATGCAAAGGTTTAAAAACAGGAAAATTTATGTTTTCTAAGTCTCACCCAAACAACCCACAATTTTTAATGCCGATATCTCAGCAACTAATGGTCCGATTTTCAATGCTAAAATATGAAAAATTCGTGAAATTTTCCGATCTTTTTGAAATTTTTTTTTTGAATTTTTAAACCAAGACTAACATTTTAAATGGGTGTAATATTGAATGTTTGGCCTTTTTGAAATGTTAGTCTTGACATGAAAATTTTGAAAAAAATGTTTTCGATTCGGAAAATCACAAATATTTCATATTTTAACATTGAAAATCGGACCATAAGTTGCTGAGATATCGACATTAGTAAATGATGGATTTTTTGGGTGAGACTTAGAAAACATCAATTTGCCTGTTTTTAAACCTTTACATTGCAATATCTCAGCAACTAAGGGTCGTATCAACAAAGTTCAAAAAAGCAAAATATAGAGAATTTTCTCAGCTTTTCAAAAATATTTTTTTGAAAAGCGGGCAAACATGTGCACTAATTTTGAAGAATGAAAAACTGTGACTATTTTCAAAAAAGTCACCCAAAAATGGATTTAACTTGAAAACGGTGCACTTCATCAAAATTTCACTAAAGTACATTTTGATTGCAAATTTGATTTTACATCGATAAATAAAGTTGAGAAATTTTTGCGACCAATATCTCGGTTTTTTTTTTAAATCAGTATCAAATCAGTTCAAAAATTCATAACTCGGTCAAAGATTTTTTGCACAACCTGGAAATTTCTGAAAAGTTGGCATTTGATGTCCTCTAAAACATATCAAAAATTAAAAAAAAAATAGTTTTTTTTGCCAATCATGTTTTATTGGTAAAAAGTTAAATAAAAAATCACCAAAATTTTTTTTACCGTGTAACATTTTTTTCCAGTGTAGTCCGTATCCATACCTACAACTTTGCCCAAGACACCAAATCGATCAAAAAATTCCTTCGAAAGATACAGATTTTTGAATTTTCATACATCATTTTTGTATGGACAGCTGCCAAGTTTGTATGGAAAATTATATGGACTAACTAATGATGCAAATTGGCTTCTTTGGGCATACCGAAGGCACCAAAAAAGTTTCAGCCGGATTAAAAAATACAATAATTAAAATTGAAGAAAAAAGACCGATTTTGTAGAGAATTGCTCCGATGCGATATGATTTTTTTATTAGTTAAAATTAAAGTATTCACACAATTTCAGCCATTGAAAAAAATCATATAAATGTTGAAAACTGTGTTTTTTGTCTTTTCTATTCCTACAATAATTACTGATTTTCGAGATTTTCGATTTCCCAGGAATTTGAACATTTAAATGAATTCAGTTTCAATTAACTTAAGGTATTTAATAAAACATTAATTTTATTAACCTTACTGAGATTTTCATTATTTTGAGGAACTATTTCTACTTTTTGAAATATATCCGAAAATGATACGAATACAACATAATTTTTCAGTGACAAATTTTTCACAAGCTTAAATTCGCACGAAGTCATTTTTGTAACGTTAAATTTATCTTTTCAATTGCCCTGGTTTCTTGTTGCTAGCTGCATTTAAATTTTATTTAAAGAAAAAAAATCATTTATATTACATTAAAATATCGGTATTTTTCAACATACCGTCATACAAATTTCAGCATTTTTGTTTGACCAAATATATTTTTTTCTTCTTGAGGTAAAGAAGGATTTTTTTACAATTGATTAACCTTAACTTTATTGAGAATGACAGTGTTCTTCTGCGAAACTACAAATGACTCATTGCCGTAAACTTAATTTGATTATTTAAGTTTGTAATTTCTGGGAAATAACTGTCAAGTATGTTTTAAGGTAATTTTTTATTTTCCTAAATTTGTTGCCGTGCCCTTATTTTTAATTATTGGACACTTTTTTACCATGTTTATTTTAACACTTTCTGATAAAATAAATAAGAGAAACATTAATAGATCAAAAACCTAATATGGCATTTTTTGTCAATATTTGGAACTGCCTAATTTTTTTTTGTGATTGATTTAGTATTATTTTTCTTCAATATTTATATGTATCAATTCAAAGATGGTCGATTTTCCAGGGAATTCGATCCGGAAAATCAAACTCGTCACCCTCTATTCCCATATTTTGAATTTTGAGCTATGAATGATAATAATTTTCAAAACATCCTTGTAGGCTTTTACTACTTTCTAGCTCTAGTAAACATTACATAATCCTCTAAAAAAATGTTTTTTTTATATTCAGTTTACAAAAAATAGACTCCAGAGATTTACAGAAATCAGAGGTTGTTAAAGAAAATTGACCTAAACAAACATAGTTTATAGCTAGTACAAAATGTTTAAAGCTGTCATAAGTAATGATGCTCAGACTAAAAAGTATTGTTATTTTATTTAATAACTTTCCGGGAAAATTCATTCTGGTCTCGAGAGAAACCCAAAAAAATCCGGGAATTTGCCCAATCCCACCCGTTCTCCCCCAATTTGGTGGCAACACGATGCCTTCAAAGATTTTTTCCATACAAACTTCAGGGGCTTAGGTGGAGAGTTCCCGTGATTAGTTTAAGCTCAATTTAGGAATTTAGTCTAGTTATGAGTAAACGATGGTTTACGGGAAGTAGCTTCAAATTTGGATCACCCTAATGTTCATGATTTTTTGTTCAAACATCCATATTCAAACATTTTCAAACGATTTTAGCTATCGGGAATAATTACATTCGGTTGATTTCATATTGAAAAACCCAACTCACCGTTATTAACCAGCAACGTGTTATCCCTCGCGAGGGCCGCCTCGGCGTCGGTCAGCGTCGCACTGGAACCGTTGTCCGAAACTGGTGTCGTCGTCGTCTGCTGATGATGCCCCGTAGCGACCACCGTCGAACCACTTCCTAGCCCGACAACATTCTTCCCGGTTCGATAGTTCGTATAGCCAATAGTGTTGGTGTTCACTTGCTGCTGTTGTTGGATTGATTGTTGTTGTTGCTGCTGCTGCTGCTGCTGTTGTGCATTGTACGGTTGCGCATAGATCGACCGGTGGATCGGAGTGTCCTCGTTGTCCGACGAGTTGAGCGAGTATCTTGGGTAGAGACGATTTTTTCCTGTGGAAGTAGAACACCGAAAAACAGAGGGTCACTTCACTGAGCTGTTCGACAGATGGAGAAAAGTAGCTCAATTTTAATGGCTTTCTCCCAGATAACAGATCAAATTTGTTTTCGATTAATCCACCCTCGACCACCCTCCGTCCTTCCCGACACTAGGCTAGTCTAGTCAATTGTGAGCCTACCCGAAACGCAATTTGTATTTAATTTATTTTTATTACCCAACCAAAAAGTGTTCGTTTGTTGGTCCGGAAGTCTTGCAATCGGCAGAACCAAATCTCGAACAAAAATGCTTCCAAATCCTATTGGTAAATTTCCCCAAAAAAAAAGTGCGAGCGAACATGACAGGGGTGAGCCTCCAGAGAGTGTAGTGCCATTCTGGAAATGGCCAAACGGAAAAGGCTTTTGCCAAACGCACATTTGTGAATCGAGAGAGATTTTATCACACTTTCAGCCTCGTTCCTCCTCTCCTTCTGGGTGTTTGTGTCGGTTTAGTCGGTGTCAATCTCGTCGTTTGTACGTTCACTTTGGGCTTCCCTTTAATAGGATAATCTTCGTTTTTAATTAAATATTTATTGTGTTCGAGGCCGTTTGCGGGGTGGAGGGAGGGGTGGATTGTTCCTAATTCGTGGCACGAGAAGGTGGCTAGATGAGTTCCAGCATAAAAGGGTTGAGGGTTGTGAATTAATGTTTTTATTTATGTATTTTATGTTTGCTGTTACTGTGAAATTTGAGAATTAGAGGGCTTGTTGAACAATGCACAACGATCGCACATTGCATAATTACATTTAAAAAAAGCTGAAGTTGAAGATTTATTGAAAAAAGTGCCACATAAATAGAAAAAAAATACTTGTTTTCGATTATTCAAAACTAGGAAATATATTCAAATGAATTCAATATTTGAGAGCAACAATTTTGGATATTTTTAATAGTTTTTGTTAAATTTGAGAATATTTCTAAATATTAGAATGAAAAAGAAGATTAATGGTTTAAATTTTGAATGCAGCCGTGAAAAATATTTTTTGGAAAATTAGCAATTAACGCAGGGGTGCTCAAAGTTTTTGAATGGTGGGCCAAATTTGAAGCTCACATGAGCTTGCGGGCCAAATAAGACAAATTAAAAAAAATCTATGAAACTGAAAAAAATATCTATCGGATGAAGTTTTTTGAAATTTCAGTTATTTTTAGAACATTTTTGTAGTAGTTTTGTGCAAAAAGCTTCCAATCAATTGGCTCACGGATATATGGAAAAGACAAATGTGTTCAATTTCAAACGCCGCGACCGGAATTTTGTAGCTTAATAACCCCAGATGCTAGCCTGAAATTTTGGGCGCATTTGATTAATGTTTATATGTTCCACTCTTGACTCTTGAAGTTATAAAGAAATTTCAATAAATTTAATTTATTTATTTTCAACTTTTTAACTCTTCTTCGACAAAGTTTTCCTATGCCCTATATTTTTTCTCAAAATAGAGGTTGCTTAAAGGTTTTGATCCGGGGAACAACTTTGTAGAACATCAACGCTAGAAATTAATCCCGGAAAGATACAGGCAATTTTTTAGAGCACGTTATTTTTTTTCCGTACCCCAAAAAATATCCTGTATATTTTCGGGATCAATTCCAAGCGCTTTGCGATATTCTACAAAGTCGTTCCCCGGATCAGAACTTATAAGAAACTTGAGAATAGGAAAATTTGATTCAGTTTTGGGAAACTTTCTCTAAGAAAAGGTTAAAAGTGAAAAATTCCCATAGTGAATTTTTAGAAGTTCCATACTTACTTCAGGGCAATGGTGGAAGTACTACACCTTAACCAAATGCGCTCAAAATTTCAGGCTATGTGCTGGGGCCATATTGCTACAAAATTCCGGTCGAGGCGTTCAAAATTGAACACTTTTTACTTTTTCATATATCCGTGAGCCACGCTATTGGTTAAACATTATTTTTCAATTTCAATTCGGTTTTATTTGTGAATAATCAAATTACAATTTGTACATAATATGAACCTAACAGAGTTTTTGTGTTCATTTCAGCTGTGTGTTACGTCTTAATTCGGTTTAGAGCAATTATTACTGTTAATTAAATGCACAAACAAGAGTAAGAAAAAGTTTTCAAAAAACTTACGCAATTGCTAATGATAGGGGATAGGAATAGAAAAAGCTTACAACTAGATCACAGCAAAATTTAATCAATTATAGATGTGCTTGATCATCAGCTCCCCAATGGCCAGGAATTGCTCCGCTTTGTTACGGCAGGTCCGGAACCGCGTCATCATCTCCCCCGCGAGAGCAAAGAACTCCGGCAGGGTAAAGAGATCTTCCCCGGTGACTTCTTGCTGGGCCGCATTGCCACTACCGGCAGCGACCACGCTGGCGAACGATCTACCCCATCCAGGAGGGAACGCAGGGTTGTCCGCTGGAACCGTACGATGACCAGCAGCCGGAACGGTTACGCTCGTACTTCGCTGAGGAGGGTGGGGCGCTGCTGCTTTCTTTTTCCTCTTTTCCTGCTCCTCGAGGTAGGTTTTCCGTGCGCTGCATCCACGGTAGTTGCTGGTATGGTTACCTCCACAGTTGGCGCACTTGATGCGCGCCTTGGTTTGCTCTGCCTTGTCCCCCAAGTCCGCCTTGCACGGCAGTGCGCACGCCTCCGAGAGGTATGTTTCACCGCACTTCACGCAGCGGGGCGGGAGGTTGCAGTTCCGCGAGCCGTGGCCAAATTTCTGGCAACGGTGGCATTGCGCTGCGTCCGTCGGGTTCTTTGAGTAAAACCGCCAGTTTACCCAAAAACCGTCCAACGCCTTAGTTTTCCGCAGGTCTTGAATTTTGACGGTGCCGCGGTCAAAGTACAACAGGTACAGTATGTGTGTACCTGTGACCGTTGTCTTCCGCGAGAGGACTTTTATGTCACGCGGCGTAATTCCAGCACCCGAGAGATCCTTCTTTAGGTCGGAGATCGGGCGGTCTTGGTACCCCTGCAAGACGACCTTCACGGCAGTCTTCTGCACGGGGTCGAATGTGTAGAACTTGAAGTTTTTATTCTTCAATTTCTCCACAACCAGGTCGAAGTTCTTGCTGTCAAATGTGTAGACTTGCACTGACGACTTACCGATTTTCAGACAATATCCGAGGCCTTCCAGCAACTCGTCAATATCGTCCGTCAACGTGTCCAAAACATAGATTGGAGGTGGTCTACGTTCCTTTGGAGAATTGTTCGTTTTTGACGTCGACACTTTCTTCCGTGCACGTCCATCGTATTCGTCGTCGTCGGTAGTGCTGCTACCGTCGGTGTTGTTGTTGTTTTCTTCGTCATCGCTCAGCATCTGGAACTCGTTCCTGATGGGTATGTTGGCGGATGTTGAAGTGTTGGTCGTGGCACCGGAAGTACCGGAACGGGTTCGCACTGGTGATCTTGGAACATATCCGGGATGTAGCAACTTTTTGTCGATGCCTTCTGCGCTCACGCTCCCCTGCGCGATGGCGGTCGACACGGCGTTGGCTTGTTTACCTTTTGCACACGGCCGGTAGACGAACTTCGCGAGTTTTCGAGGCCGCACTCGAACTGCCACGGCCACGGCCGGCCTTTGGCATGCTGCAGGAGCAAACTCGCGGGTAATCACGGTAGACTACGGCGGAAAATTTCGAAAAAACTATAGAGCACTGAGCACTTGACTGCTGCTTGCTCTCGTGCGTACACGGAGGTGGTATAAATTTTTCGTTAAACATTATTAAAATCAGAAAATCGAAATATTTATTTCAGCTAACAAATATAACTGTAAGGAAAATTAAAAAAAAAAACTTTTAATAAATTATTGATATTCTTTCTAAATTAATCTAAATTATCACAATATATTCAAATGCAAACCTATTCCAACTTCTCACCAGAAAAAAAGAAACTAAATTTCAAAGCAAACAAAAAGTCAAAGAAATAAAAATTATAAGTTATTTACAAAAATCATAATGCATAGAAGTTAAAAAAAAATTGTGCTTTGTAATTCTTGGAAAGTAACCAAATATTCAACACGCAAATTTCAGTATTTTGCATTGTTTCCGTGCTCTGATCATAATGAAGCGATGTTTGTTCTAAAATGAATGTTTTATCTGTAAAAATAATTAATTTGCTTTATTATAGCTGAAATGTTTTAGGTATTAAAAATTGCTTCCAAAATTGCTTGTCAAACTTACTGTTTTCAGGAAAGTAGTTAGATTCTCTGAATTCTGAATTCAAGAATTAAGATTAAATAAAATAATTTATATGGCTATTGATTTTATTACATGATTATATTTTAAAATTGTAGAGTTACATTTTTTGCTTACGGGAACCATATCAACATCAACATTCTGGCACAAAATCAATTTTAAATGATTTTCTATGCACTGTTCAATCTATCGTTGTGTTAGAACTTTCATGCACCGATTTATTTAGCAATTTAAAAATAGTTTCAATTTGAGTAAGCATGGCAAAAAAAACCCAATTCTTACAATTTCAAGTCCGCTTTTTATTTTTTTTTTTCAAATCGAAACTTAAACCAGAAACAATCAACTTCAGCACAACTAGCACCATCTGTACGTGAAATTGTTGCAACAACCTCGTCATTCCAGTTTTCGCCCGGGATGCTGCACAAACTGCATAAAAATCACAGAGTGCACCTCCAGTCACTTCACATTCCCGTGTTTGAGATAGGAGAGAAAAGAGAGATTTTCGCCCCTCTTTATGCTGCGCATGCCCACAATTTATGCTCTCAACTTTCTCTCACTCTCCCAGGCTCACCCAACATATGACTATGTTTTCGCCCGTCACATTTAGGGGATGAAATGTCCTGCTCTCTCTCTTCTCAAAATCGCCGAAACTGCTCCCAGGAGCGGGAGAGTGGGGAAAAAGCAATTTTTCGAAATTTTAAAAGGCAACCACTTTGGCGCGCTCGGTCCGTTGCACATTCAAGTGGCGAAAATGCTTCGGTGCAGATTTTTCTGGGGAGGAAATTCCGGAAATGGTTGCTGGATTCGCTAGATTTCGTGGCCCCGGCTAAGCCGGGATTGCACTCACTATTCGCCCTTTCCAACAAAATGTGCGATGGGTTTTTTGTTGTTTGGAAGGGGAAACGTGAAGGACGTAAAGTGCCCTCTTGTGTTACGTAAACTGAGTGGTTGGGAAATTGGTTGGGAAACGTTTTGACGGTGAAAGTATTTGCGTTTTAATCAATTTGAATTAAATTATAATAGATTACTTTTTTTTTCAAAAATAGGTACTATATTTAAGCTACGATTTATTTTTATTTTTTTTTGCTTTTTTATTTAATTCTTTTACCGTAAATCAACCTACCTAGCAGGTACATCATAACACTGTATTTAAATTTGGATTAAACTCAAATCATGTATAGTAACAAAAGTTCGTCAATCATATATCAAGCAAGCATGGACAATTTCCCTCAACTGCCAACGGAAGTTCTGGAGGTGATTTTCCTTCACCTTCCGATTCGTGAACTTCTTCAAATTCGTCTCACTTGCCATCGATACCGTGTCATCGTGGACGATTGTCCTGCTCTCAGAAGTCAATTTTGCGTGAAATTTCCAATCGACATCACTTTGAACCGCTCGTTCGAACCTGGTCCGATGCTGCCAGCTACAAGGATAATTTTTGAAAAGTTGGTCATTTCAAATGTCACCACCTGGTGGCCACAGGTTGGACATCGAATCACGCACCTCACTTTGAGAAGTTGCAAATTTCCGCTGGGAATGCTGCGTTTCACGCCAAATTTGAAACATTTGGAGTTGAAAGACGTTAAGTTGGTCGATCGTAACAACAACAAGTTCAAGCTGGAAAATTTGGAAAAGTTGAAAGTGTCTGAAACGCACGCTGGAATTTTAGATTCATTGGAGAAAATCGTTACGAAGCCGCTTAAGAAATTTACGTTTTTATCGGAAGGATTCTGCTTCAATCGTTACAATGCAAACACAAACATTGAAAGTGACGTGGAAGCTCAGCAGAAAATCATAAACTTCATCTCGACGAGACAGGAGATGCTGGAGGAAATAAATATTCACCCTGTGAAGTACACCAGTGAGCAATTGCTTCAGCTGAGACAGTGCAAGCTAAAAAAGTTGATCATTGAACGGCACAACTTTGAGTCGAAAGCCATTTACGAACGAAACCTGCTTGATTTTGTTCGAGCACAACCAACCCTGGAGAAGCTTGTTATGAACGAACCGATTAGCGTAAAGGTATGTTTATTTTTTACAAAATAATTATTCAAAAACTAATTCTAATTTAATTTTCACAGGTCGCCAACGAGATCAGTCAATCGCTTCCAAATTTGAAGCAGTTATCTGTGCATACCACCAACTCCGAGGGATTCAACATGAACTTATTTTTCCGAACCATGAACAACCTGCAGATCCTGTACCTTGCGGGGGAACCCCAACTAGATTACGTCAACGACTGCCAACTTCCAAAACTGAAAGAGTTCATCCTGAGTGTAACCAAGGTGAAGGGCGATAGTCTTCAAAGATTTCTTAAACATTCAACGAGCCTAAACCAACTATCGCTAGTCGGCTGCCACTTTGACAATTGGTCAAACTTCATGTCACTGCTCGTCCAGCTGAAAGCCCTCAAATGTTTGATGATTATTTTCACCGGAGAGTTTGTCACCAACCATGATCAGTTTGCTTGCGAGGCCAAACTGGGCATTGAACGGCTGAGGACGATGAAAATTATGGACTATGGAAATTTGACGTTCGATGAGTTGAGCACGCTGCTGGGAATGTGTCCAGAGTTGAAATTTTTGAATTTGAAGGGCGTTGTGGAGCCGCTGCAGGAAAGGTTAGCTCAAACGGTGTGTCGTAGGTTGACGAAGCTGCAGACGTTTTATGCTGATGTTTGAATTTTTTGTTTAAGAGATATCATTAACTTTTTATAGAAAAGCAAATAAAAGATAAAAAAAAACAATGCAAGTCTATTTCTTTAATAACTAGTGCAAGTAAAAATTGGGAATACATAAAAAATATACTGAAAATTTAATTTGTGAAATTATTGAATTGAGCTATCATAAATTTGCAAAAATATAAAGCAAACTAAATTTAAAAATATCAATTTCTGTCATTTCTGGGTTGTTGGAATGGGAATTTAACAAAAATATACGTTTCCCTATTTTTTTTTACAGCTGAGTAATTCTTTAAAAAACTGTAAATGGATTTTATTTATATTTTTTTATTGGTTCAATTTTCACGGTTTTGGTGGCGAATTGCTCTCATATGAAATCATAATCACATCGTAAAATTAAAGTGGCTTCAAAGCACTAGTTTTTTATTTAAAAAAAAGTTATGTAAAGTCTTGAGTATTCGACATTTTTCACTTATTTTGGCTAATTCTTTTGAATTTGTGATCAGCAGTTGTGGCCACATTAGTTTCCATTTCCCTCTGAAGGAAAAAAATATAAAAAAAACTGTACAATTATTTTTATTACATCATCAAAATTCTCTGTTGGTTTAATATTCAGAATTGAGTATTATTTTATAAGATAACTCGTATTTATAAACCTTGTTTTGTTTGAAAACATCATTATCATGTCAATTTTTTATTTAATTATATTTTAAATTTAATTTTATTTAATTTAATTTTTCATTTTTAAAAACCGTTTTAGAAACATACTTTACTTGTCAGTTTTCTTCACGAATTGGCCTCTTTATCATAAACAATAAATAGTTCTGCAAAGTTTGAGTATAATACAGTCATGCCCCGGTTATGCACGCCTCGGTTTTGCACTGGCCTGGCTTTGATTCGTTCAGCTGCCTCGGTTAATCACGGTCCAGTGCTTATCTGAAGGACAACATTTTTTGAAAATACTCAAAATTTTCACAAAACTACGCATTTTCGAAAAAATACTCAAAATTTCAGTTTTTTTTATAACGTGGGTATTAATCGATCGAAATTTGTTCATACATTTAGAATTTAATAACAACATTTTTGAAAAATACTCAAAATTTTCCTAAAACTACGCATTTTTGAAAAAATACTTAAATTTTCAGTTATTGAAAATTATTATAAAAAAAATATATATATTTCGTGAAAAACTGAAATTTTGAGTACTTTCAAAAAATGTTGTGATTAAAATTGAAATGTATGAAAAAAATCCGATCAATTGATGCACATATCGTGAAAAACTGTTTTTTGTATTTTTTCGAAAATACGTACTTTTGTGAAATTTTTTAGTATTTTCCAAAAATGTTGTTATTAAATTCGAGTATATTTGGAGTATATTTTCAAAAATACGTAGTTTTGTGAAAAAAAATCAGGTTTCTAAAAAAAAATAATGCATTCGAAATGTATGAAAAAATTCCGATCATTTGATATTTTGAGTATTTTCACGAAAATGCGTAGTTTTGGCAAAATTTTGAGTATATTCAAAAAATGTTGTTTTTACACTCGAATTCTATGGAAAAAAACCCTATCATAACAAGTATTTTTCAGAGATAAAAAGTTGCATTTTTAAAATACAGGAAAAATACATATTCTCATGAAAACTTTCATGTAATAATAATTGCAATTGATAGCTGCCATCATCCTGATATCAAAACACTATAATTTTTTGATGATTGCATGTTTTTTTCATACGATTATAGTCAATGTCTTCCATATAGCCAAAATCCCATAAGCTCTGTGTTTCAGTTATGCACGGTTCGGTTTTGCATCCCCCTTATGCGGTGCTAAACCAAGGCATGACTGTACTTATTTTTTTAAATTAATTAATTTGATCAAATTGTGTTACGTTTAATTATGTAACTAAACAAATTTTTGTTTTTGTTAATCCAACTAAGAAACAATTTGCTTTGTTAATGTATGCTGATGATATTGTTCCTTTAATGTTTTATTGGCCCTAAAATAACAGCAGATTTGATTTTTCTATCGACATGATTATTGTGTTGTGTTGTCATTTGAAATGTCGTTTTGCTTTAGTATGTCAAAATAACCTTTTCTTTTTCAAGCATTTCTTTGAATTAAAATGATTGATAAATTTAAGTATGCCTCAAAATCATTAAAAGTATACTTTGTTTATGATTCTTCCCTATCACCACCACCTCAGTGGTCATCAAGCATCTGCCTCCAGTACAATCCACCTCACCACGAGCTCTTTCTCTTTATCCAAACATTTCCCCTTGGATTACAGTTTCAATTGTTTGCACCCTGTCGTCAGCCTCGTCTGACATTCGATACCTTTCCTTTTTGCTCTCTGTTTTCTATTCGCCAAAATTTGAACCCTCAGGCAAAAGCCCGGCCAGATTTCATTGCCACCCAGAAAAACAACAACAACAACAATCACAAGGTAACGGTCAAAAGGGAATTAAAAACATTATTTACAAACAAGCGGCTCATAAAAGATTGGCCTTGCAGCAGTTGAAACTAGTTTTCGCCTTAGCCTCGAATGTCACCATAATGAACCCCACAGTTTGACAAGCAAAGGTAGGACATAAATAAAGCAAAAAGGCAAAAAAAATGAGTCGTGGTGACAAATAGCGATTGAATTGTTACATTTCCCGCACGGTGAAGAGAGAGGCAGACAAACAATGTATCCTCCGTCAGCAGCTTCCGCAAATTTGAACCAAAACCAAAAATAGAGGCGAAAAAAAAAACCGTCCTCACCCTAATGGTTGGAATCTGTTGACGAATGAGTCCGAAAAAACGCGCGACGTGTCTGACATACCGTTTCACACAATTTAAGCCCATTGCGAACAACATAATGGATTGCCTACCGGTTGGGCGCCCGAAGTTCTCTGCAACAACCGTGTCACCTTCGTATTACAACGCAGCGCCAGCGCCAGGGCCCGTCATCATCATTCGTGTATTTTGTATGAACGGCTCAATGAATGAAGGTGGTGGGTGCTGGGTTTGAGGGATTTTGAAATGGCATGTCGGTTATTTATGCGATTGTTGACGATTGTTACACATATTTCGCGCCAAGTGGAATTTTTTGTGCAGGATTGTGGCCCGAGTTTCCGGAATTGTTCAACCTGTGCTTGAAAAAGCTATGAGTTTTGTTGTCGAACTTAAAAATAGTTTTTTGTTTGTACCGTCTTCTGGGGCGAATCGGGACTACAGTCTGAATAGGGACAGCAGTGTTTAGAGCACTTAATGGTTTTAAAATTCGAAATGGATGTGCTCGTTTTGTTGGTCTGAGTCTGCTCTATCCGAAACCTACCAGAAAAATCAAAATATCGTGCTCTTACATGGTTAAAACTGCTGTCCCAATTCGCCCCATGTGTCCCAATTCGCCCCAGTTGACGGTATATCGAAAAGTCTAACAGTTCGCAAGATCGAGAAAATCGAAATAAAAACATTTTTTTCACGAAATCCGCGATAATTTTGAAATTTCATCAATTACCTATACTTGTTTGGGTACCAAAATTTCCGTAATTGAAAGACGCAACATTCAATTTAATTAAGGGGTTACATGTATGTAATTCGGCAAAAATGTCAGAGGTTGGTTTGAGTACAAACTTAAACTTTTTTGTTCGCTTTGCGCATGGCAAAATTTTCAGCTTAAATCGCCTGTAACTTACTTTAATCGTAAAATATCTTCATGAAACTTTCAGGTTTGATTGAAAATCAACATTTAAGTTAATTTAATAAATTTTCTGTAATATGAATTTTTGTGAATTTCTTCATGTGTGTAAGCCCTAAAATAAAATTATATTTCCATTTCGCCATTTTAGTCCATAAAAATTATCAAAAAATATGACTTTTCAAATAATTTGCAACACTGCCAATTATGTTTTGCATTACTTAGTTACAGCTCAGAAGTTGAGTTTTTTTGAAAACAAGAACAAGAATATTTGAAAAATAATGTTTTTCGTAAATATTTTTTTTGTATTTCAGCTTTTTCAGCTAATTTGGTCTATTCCATCTCGAGATATCTTGGCACCCGTAAATCAACTCGGTGTTCAGAGATCGTCTGTAACTTACTTTAATCATAAAATATCTTCATAAAACTTTCAGGTTTCAATGAAAATCATCTTTTAAGTTAATTTAATAAATTTTCTGTAATTTGAAATTTTGTGATTTTCTACATGTGTGTAAGCCCTAAAATAAAATTATATTTCCATTTCGCCATTTTAGTCCATTAAAATTATCAAAAAATATGACTTTTCAAATAATTTGCAACACTGCCAATTATGTTTTGCATTACTTAGTTACAGCTCAAAAGTTGAGTTTTTTTTAAACCAGGAATAAAAATATATTTTAAAAATAATGTTTTTTCGCATATATATTTTTTTTGTATCAAAATTAAAAATTAAAAAAGAGGGATTAATTTAAGATTGAACCATTTTTTTCATAAATGCCCTTACCCCCCCCCCCCCATCTTTGTCGAAGACATTAAATTAATAAGATAGTCTGTTCTTCTTCCGTTCCGATGCAGATTCGATAATATTAAGATAACATTTTTGTATGCACAGTCAAAATTGTGTAAATTTGGAACTTACTTCTTTTATGAAGTTATTTAAAGTCAGTTTATTCTTAAAATACTTATATTGTTGCCGCAAGTCTTTTTTTTTTTTTCTTAAATATTTGCCATCGGTTCCTTTCCAAGTCAATGTGAATAAGAGGAGGTTAAAAATATAATGCCAAAAGTATGCAACTTATCTGAGAACATAATAGTTGTTTATGCAACATTTTTTTTAGCACGAGTCGTACATTTATCCAACGAAGTTCACCGAGTTGGATAAATACGACGAGTACTGAATAAATCAAGTTTTGTAACGAGTTCCATACAGCATTTTTTTGCAATTGCGATAAACACCCTTTGGATGGAATTATAAACCAAATATCCTTGTATTAATTCAATGAATCATAAGAATCAAAACAATATTAGAAAGTATTACTTTTTGTTACAAGTGCTGAAAAATTCAACTTTTCAGCATTCATTTCAGTGCTGAGAAGTAGAACTTTTCAGCATTTGTTTTGAACGTGTTACTATTCGATTCTGTTAATTTTTGTTGGGAAAAGTAGGCCGTTTCGTCGTTTGTAATTGACAGGAAATGTTAATAGTTTCACGACGGAATTACAAAAACAACTATTTTTGGAATTAAGTTTTATGACTGTTTTTAGACATTTTCAAATATAGTGAACGTGAAAAGGTTGAATTTCATAAAAAAAACAAACGCTGTTGAACTAAAACTTCTTTATCTACAAATTTTTGCAGATGGTTTGTGATTGAAACAATCAATATTAAAACAAATATTTATAAAAGTAACAACAAATGAACACAATATTTGAAGCACAATAAATAAGTTAAGTCAAAGGATGTTAACAATTTTCCATAACATGTTTTATTATCTCTTTAAAAAGTTTTTTTTCTTTATAGAGTGTTGAAGGATGTGCAATAGAATTTCTTATCTCTCTTTCAAATCCTTCTTAAAATCAAAAAAAAATTTTTTTTGAAGATCTCAGGGTTTATTGTACGCTAGAAAAATCATTGTTATAACACCATTGAACACGTGTAAATTTACATTGGCCTATTGTGTTTTTACTTATTCTATATAAATCGAGATATTTAATTAATTCAACCGTCATTTTTTTAATTCTAAATAAAACTTTTTGCATTTCTTACTAAAGAAAGGTATAAGTTTTGCTAATGGATCTGACGTAAGATTAATATTCGTAATCATTGGAATATCATTGGAAAAATCTCCATAGATTCATGGACGATCGATTTTACTGTTTGGGAGTGTAAATCGTTATAAATATTCAATATGGTTGACCTTTTGGAAATTTCTTTTGAAATTAATAATAGTTCAAAATCTTAAATAAGTTCAAAATTTCAAATATTAGTGATTGAATTTTTACCCCCTGATTGGGGATTAGGGAAATTTTGAAAAGGAGAGAAAAACACACTTTAATTTAAATTTGCATGGGTTTTGAACATAAAATAAAATTTGAATTGGTCTAGACAACATAGAACCATAAATTGAACTTTTTTGGTGAGAGGTGTTTTAAATTCTGTAAAATAACTCATTATCAAATGAGAATAAAAACATATTCAGCAATTCCCCACGAAAACAGCATGGAAAACAACAAAAGTTCCCTGGCCGAAATAATTAGACCCGTATTTTTTTGTTTGGCCATTAGGGTGACCTACGCCGTGTTAGGGTGGTCTGAAAAATGGCCATTTTCGTCGATTTTCGCAAAAACCACTTTTTTCGAAAAATCATTACTCCTCGTCATTTCAACCGATTTCAATTGTCTTATACGCAAATGAAAGGTGATAAGTTGGCCTTTCAAAGAAAAATAGTAAGAAGTGACAAAAATCTTGCCTAACATATGAAAAAGGCGTATGAAACATTAAAATGCCGTTTTGACGGTGTCTGGACCAAAGAGCCTATGTCTGAAAATATTTTTATCGGATTTCCCGGACATTTTTACATAACATACTAAAAAATGGGAGGAGTTCATTAACAGGATTCCGAGATATGATTTTTTGAAAATAAAATCCGTGTTTTTCGACGCGCCGCGCGCAAAAACCGGAAAATGCAAAAAATCAACTTTTTTCACTAAAACTGCGATAACTTTAAAATTTCAGCGATGACCTATACATGTCTGGGTACCAAGTTGCGTCTTTTAAATACAAAAATTTTGGTACCATAACATCTATAGGTCATCGCTGAAATTTTAAAGTTATCGCCGTTTTAGTGAAAAAAGTTGTTTTTTTGCCAATTTCGTCATTCTCCGGTTTTTCCGCGCGGCGCGTCGAAAAACACGGATTTTATTTTCAAAAACTCATATCTCGGAATCCTGTTAATGAACTCCTCCCATTTTTTGATATGTTATGTAAAAATGTCCGGGGAATCCGATAAAAATACTTCCAGACATAGGCTCTTTGGTCCAGACACCGTCAAAACGGCATTTTAAAGTTTCATTCGACCTTTTCATATGTTAGGCTACATTTTTGAAACTTCTTACTATTTTTCTTTGAAAGGCCAACTTATCACCTTTCATTTGCGTATAAGACAATTGAAATCGGTTAAAATGGCGAGGAGTTATGATTTTTCGAAAAAAGTGGTTTTTGCGAAAATCGACGAAAATTGCCATTTTTCAGACCACCCTAATACGCCGTAGGTCACCCTAATGGCCAAACAAAAAAATACGGGTCTAATTATTTCGGCCAGGGAACCCCCAGAAAAATTTTGAGCCCGATCCGAGCACTTTTGTTTTTTCCATGCTGTTTTCGTGGGGAATTACTGTATTACAACACAAGTGTTTCTTTTTAAACAATGAAAAACCTCACAAAATAATTTAGAAGCCGTATTTTTTTTAACGAACCTATCATGTTTGAGAGAATGGAAATACTATGAAAAATATGACAGCTATCAATAATAGTTTGGTTTAAGCCTTTCAGGCCTGATGGGTCATATATGACCCAAATATCAAAGCTTTTTTGAAAATTCAGGCCCGAAAGGGTTAAACGAATGGAAAATCTCTCAACTTTTACTTTTTAAGAGATCTGCTCATGTTTGAAAGAATGGGATAACTTCCAATATTATCAGACAAAATTAAAGTGACAGAAATACTCTTAAAAAATGGTTTGGAAGCTATATATCTGTTTATTTACTGCTTATTATCGGAAGAAAAGCAATGCGCACAAAAAAATATATTTTTAAAGTCTGATCATTTTCGCACATGCTTAAAAACATGTATTCTCTGTTAGAAAATTCACAAAAATAGTACAGAATTATGTTTAACTTTATCCACATTCAACCTTTTGTCCTTTCAATCTTTTGTCCATTTGATCTTATGTCTTCAGATCTTTTGTCGCACATCCTAAAAATAAATTAAATTTGCATTGGTCTTAACATAGACCCAAAAGCTGGACTTTTTTGGCGAGAGGTGGTATAAATCCTAAAATACTATTCAATATCAGTGAATTACAAGTTTTTTGCAAAGATGTTTTTTGGAACACAATTTAATACAATATAATGATGCCTCTGTGTTTCTTGCACTAAGCTTTGGATTCCTATCATGTAAATACAAGAAAGCATAAAGGCATCGATCAAAAAAATCAAACCAACAAGATTTTTTTTACAATTAATGTAGGTGATTTTGCAAGATTTTAAAAATGAAAATAATAATTTTTACATTTCCTACGAAAAAGTCATTTGCTTATCAAGTCCTACCACTCGGTCAAACCGTGTCTCCTGCGATTTCCGCGCGATATTTTTCGCGCACTTTTTTCCTCGTCACAATCTGCCACCAGTTTGAGTTTGAAGCCCCCATAGCACACAAACAGGCCCCTCGATGTCACCTTGTTTTCCTCCATCCCACCACCACGTCAAAAATAACATACATTGTGTTATTTAATTTGCTGTATTTTTGATTTATGAATCGTATGCCCAAAAAATTGTCGTGCATTTATTTTTGTTGTTGCGAAATAAGGTCCCCTCGGAGCGTCAATTTCGGCCCGGTTGTTATTGCACTAGCCTTGACAGGATTTATGGCAACCTTCATTACGATTCAACATGCTGCATTTTCTGCTTTGCTATGCTGTGTGTGTCGAAAATGAGGGAAACTTCACTTCCCTTCCCGATTTTTCTCTTTCAGAGTCGCGTCCCAGAGTGTGGCTAGCGGAGAGGGGGAGAGTAGTTTTATTGACCGTTATTAACCCTTTAAGTACCACGTGGAAATTTAATATTCAAAAAATCATATCTTGGTTCAAACACAACCAATTTTCGATGTTTTGGGCTTGTTCGCTCAGGATTTTAATACGGAACACGATGCAATTGGAAAAATCCGGATTCCGGTTCCCTGGCCGGAGATATTCCGGATTTCCCAGGGCCAGATTGGGGCTACGCTAGCCTGGTCATTTTTCGGATTACAAAAACCATCCAAAAAAGATGAATACGAGTAAAATACTATGGAATTTTATCATCTGCAATCAAAAGAAGGCCATTTTATTGAACTAGAACCATGTTGGACACGGGAAACCCGGTCAGTAACCTGGGACCGGTTCCAGGGTCCCGGTCATAATCCGAAGATATGACCAGTACACTTTTCTTGTCCAAAGTGGGCATGCGACATGTCTATGTTCATGAAATTGTGTAACAAGTTCAAAAAGACTAACCCATTGTCAATTGTACCGACTGTGGCCACCCGGAACCGGTTCCAGGTTCCCGGCCATAATCCGAATATATGGCCAATACACTTTTCTTGTCCAAAGTGGGCATGCGACATGTCTATGTTCATGAAATTGTATCACAAGTTCAAAAAGACTAGCCCATTGCCAATCGGACCGACTGTGGCCACCCGGTACCGGTTCCAGGTTCCCGGCCATAATCCGAATATATGGCCAATACACTTTTCTTGTCCAAAGTGGGCATGCGACATGTCTATGTTCATGAAATTGTATCACAAGTTCAAAAAGACTAACCCATTGCCAATCGGACCGACTGTGGCCACCCGGAACCGGTTCCAGGGTCCCGGCCATAATCCCAATTTATGGCCAATACACTTTTCTTGTCCAAAGTGGGCATGTGACATGTCTATGTTCATGAAATTGTGTAACAAGTTCAAAAAGACTAACCCATTGTCAATTGTACCGACTGTGGCCACCCGGAACCGGTTCCAGGGTTCCGGCCAAAATCCGAATATATGGCCAATACACTTTTCTTGTCCAAAGTGGGCATGTGACATATCTATGTTCATGGAATTGTGTAACAAGTTCAAAAAGACTAACCCATTGTCAATTGGACCGACTGTGGCCACCCGGTACCGGTTCCAGGGTTCCGTCCAAAATCCGAATATATGGCCAGTACACTTTTCTTGTCCAAAGTGGGCATGCGACATGTCTATGTTCATGGAATTGTGTAACAAGTTCAAAAAGACTAACCCATTGTCAATTGGACCGACTGTGGCCACCCGGAACCGGTTCCAGGGTTCCGTCCAAAATCCGAATATATGGCCAATACACTTTTCTTGTCCAAAGTGGGCATGTGACATGTCTATGTTCATGAAATTGTGTAACAAGTTCAAAAAGACTAACCCATTGCCAATCGGACCGACTGTGGCCACCCGGAACCGGTTCCAGGGTTCCGGCCAAAATCCGAATATATGGCCAATACACTTTTCTTGTCCAAAGTGGGCATGTGACATATCTATGTTCATGGAATTGTGTAACAAGTTCAAAAAGACTAACCCATTGTCAATTGGACCGACTGTGGCCACCCGGAACCGGTTCCAGGGTTCCGTCCAAAATCCGAATATATGGCCAATACACTTTTCTTGTCCAAAGTGGGCATGTGACATATCTATGCTCATGAAATTGTGTAACAAGTTCAAAAAGACTAACCCATTGCCAATCGGACCGACTGTGGGTACCCGGAACCGGTTCCAGGGTCCCGGCCATAATCCGAATATATGGCCAATACACTTTTCTTGTCCAAAGTGGGCATGTGACATGTCTATGTTCATGAAATTGTGTAACAAGTTCAAAAAGACTAACCCATTGCCAATCGGACCGACAATCTGCAACCGGTATCTTTTTTTTGTCCTAAACTGAAGGTGTGGTCATTAGTATTTATGTCGAAACTAGGCATTTGCCATTTCTTAGTTTACTAAATCGTGTCAATTTTACAAAGAAATTCATAATCACTCAATTTATAATCATATTATTTTAAAATTTTATAATTTTATAATTTTATAATTTTATAATTTTATAATTTTATAATTTTATAATTTTATAATTTTATAATTTTATAATTTTATAATTTTATAATTTTATAATTTTATAATTTTATAATTTTATAATTTTATAATTTTATAATTTTATAATTTTATAATTTTATAATTTTATAATTTTATAATTTTATAATTTTATAATTTTATAATTTTATAATTTTATAATTTTATAATTTTATAATTTTATAATTTTATAATTTTATAATTTTATAATTTTATAATTTTATAATTTTATAATTTTATAATTTTATAATTTTATAATTTTATAATTTTATAATTTTATAATTTTATAATTTTATAATTTTATAATTTTATAATTTTATAATTTTATAATTTTATAATTTTATAATTTTATAATTTTATAATTTTATAATTTTATAATTTTATAATTTTATAATTTTATAATTTTATAATTTTATAATTTTATAATTTTATAATTTTATAATTTTATAATTTTATAATTTTATAATTTTATAATTTTATAATTTTATAATTTTATAATTTTATAATTTTATAATTTTATAATTTTATAATTTTATAATTTTATAATTTTATAATTTTATAATTTTATAATTTTATAATTTTATAATTTTATAATTTTATAATTTTATAATTTTATAATTTTATAATTTTATAATTTTATAATTTTATAATTTTATAATTTTATAATTTTATAATTTTATAATTTTATAATTTTATAATTTTATAATTTTATAATTTTATAATTTTATAATTTTATAATTTTATAATTTTATAATTTTATAATTTTATAATTTTATAATTTTATAATTTTATAATTTTATAATTTTATAATTTTATAATTTTATAATTTTATAATTTTATAATTTTATAATTTTATAATTTTATAATTTTATAATTTTATAATTTTATAATTTTATAATTTTATAATTTTATAATTTTATAATTTTATAATTTTATAATTTTATAATTTTATAATTTTATAATTTTATAATTTTATAATTTTATAATTTTATAATTTTATAATTTTATAATTTTATAATTTTATAATTTTATAATTTTATAATTTTATAATTTTATAATTTTATAATTTTATAATTTTATAATTTTATAATTTTATAATTTTATAATTTTATAATTTTATAATTTTATAATTTTATAATTTTATAATTTTATAATTTTATAATTTATAATTTTATAATTTTATAATTTTATAATTTTATAATTTTATAATTTTATAATTTTATAATTTTATAATTTTATAATTTTATAATTTTATAATTTTATAATTTTATAATTTTATAATTTTATAATTTTATAATTTTATAATTTTATAATTTTATAATTTTATAATTTTATAATTTTATAATTTTATAATTTTATAATTTTATAATTTTATAATTTTATAATTTTATAATTTTATAATTTTATAATTTTATAATTTTATAATTTTATAATTTTATAATTTTATAATTTTATAATTTTATAATTTTATAATTTTATAATTTTATAATTTTATAATTTTATAATTTTATAATTTTATAATTTTATAATTTTATAATTTTATAATTTTATAATTTTATAATTTTATAATTTTATAATTTTATAATTTTATAATTTTATAATTTTATAATTTTATAATTTTATAATTTTATAATTTTATAATTTTATAATTTTATAATTTTATAATTTTATAATTTTATAATTTTATAATTTTATAATTTTATAATTTTATAATTTTATAATTTTATAATTTTATAATTTTATAATTTTATAATTTTATAATTTTAAAATTTTATAATTTTATAATTTTATAATTTTATAATTTTATAATTTTATAATTTTATAATTTTATAATTTTATAATCATTCTGCGTGTATCCTCCAGAGCAAGCAGCAGTTAAGTGCTCAGAGCTCTAAGAGTTTTTTCGAATTTTCCGCCGCAATCGACCGTGATTACCCGCGAGTTTGCTCCACCAGCATGCCGAAGGCCGGCCGTGGCCGTGGCAGTTCGAGTGCGGTCTCGAAAAACCTGCGAAGTTCGTCTACCGGCCGAGTGCAAAAAGGTAAACAAAACAACGCCGCCACGTCGTCCGCCATCGCGCAGGGGAGCGTGTGCGCTGATGGTTTCAATCCGGAGTTATTGCACGCTAATTACCGTGTCCAGGATCGCAGCCCTATAAGAAGCAGACTCCGCTCAGGTACTTCCGGCAATTTGTCGACCGGTGGCGCATCCGCCAACATTCCCACCAGTAACAAGTTCGCGAGACTGAGTGACGAGGAAACCAACAACAACAACACCGACGGTAGCAGCACCACCGACGACGACGACGACGATGGACGTGCACGCAAAAAAGGTAGTACGTCAAAAAAAGTTAATTCTCCGAAGGAACGGCGACCACCTCCAATTTTTGTTTTGGATACGTTGGCAGACGATGTTGACGAGTTGCTGGAAGGCCTCCAATATAGTCTGAAAATTGGAAAATCGAAAGTACAAGTGATTACTTTCAACAAAAAGAATTTCGACCTGGTGGTGAAAGAACTGAAGTGTAGCAACTTCAAGTTCTACACATTCGATCCAGTTGAGAAGACCGCGGTTAAGGTAGTCCTGCAGGGCTACCAAGACCGCCCAATCGCCGACCTGAAGGAACACCTCTCGGGTGCCGGAATAACGCCACGGAGATAAAAGTGCTCGCGCAAGACAACAGTCACAGGTACGCACACTCTGTACCTGTTGTACTTCGACCGCGGCACCGTCAAAATCCAAGACCTGCGACGGACTAAGGCGTTGGACGGTTTTGGGTAAACTGGCGGTTTTACTCCAAAAACCCAATGGACGTAGCGCAATGCCACCGTTGCCAGAAGTTCGGCCACGGCTCGCGGAACTGCAACCTCCCGCCCCGCTGCGTGAAGTGCGGTGAAACACACCTCTCGGAGAAGTGTGCACTGCCGTGCAAGGCGGACTTGGGGGACAACGCAGAGCACACCAAGGCGCGCATTAAGTGCGCCAACTGTGACGGCAACCATACCGGTAATTACCGCGGATGCGTCGCGCGCAAGGCGTACCTCGAGGAGCAGGAAAAGAGGAAGAAGAAAGCAGCAGCATCCCACCCTTCTCAGCGGAATACGAGCGCAACCGTTCCTGCAGCTGGACAGCGTACGGTTCCAGCGGACAACTCAGCGTTCCCTCCTGGATGGGGGCGATCGTTCGCCAGCGTGGTCGCTGCCGGTAGCGGCGATGCGGCCCAGCAAGAAGTAACCGGAGAAGATCTCTTCACCTTGCCGGAGTTTTTTGCTCTAGCGGGTGAGATGATGACGCGGTTCCGGACCTGCCGTAACAAGGCGGAGCAATTTCTGGCCTTCGGGGAGCTGATGATTAAGCACATCTACAATAGATAAAAAAACTGTGATCTAGTTTAAGCTTTTTCTATTTCTATCCCCTTTCCTTTGCAATTTCAGTAAGTTTTTTCTAAATTTTTTCTTACTTTTGGTAATCTCTTAGTCATAAGCAATAATCGTTCCAAAATGGATTGAGACTTAACACACAGCTGAAAGGAACTCCAAAACTCTGTTATGTACTACGAATGAACTAATTGTTACATGATTATTCACTAATAAAACCAAATTGAAAAAAATAATTTTATAATTTTATAATTTTATAATTTTATAATTTTATAATTTTATAATTTTATAATTTTATAATTTTATAATTTTATAATTTTATAATTTTATAATTTTATAATTTTATAATTTTATAATTTTATAATTTTATAATTTTATAATTTTATAATTTTATAATTTTATAATTTTATAATTTTATAATTTTATAATTTTATAATTTTATAATTTTATAATTTTATAATTTTATAATTTTATAATTTTATAATTTTATAATTTTATAATTTTATAATTTTATAATTTTATAATTTTATAATTTTATAATTTTATAATTTTATAATTTTATAATTTTATAATTTTATAATTTTATAATTTTATAATTTTATAATTTTATAATTTTATAATTTTATAATTTTATAATTTTATAATTTTATAATTTTATAATTTTATAATTTTATAATTTTATAATTTTATAATTTTATAATTTTATAATTTTATAATTTTATAATTTTATAATTTTATAATTTTATAATTTTATAATTTTATAATTTTATAATTTTATAATTTTATAATTTTATAATTTTATAATTTTATAATTTTATAATTTTATAATTTTATAATTTTATAATTTTATAATTTTATAATTTTATAATTTTATAATTTTATAATTTTATAATTTTATAATTTTATAATTTTATAATTTTATAATTTTATAATTTTATAATTTTATAATTTTATAATTTTATAATTTTATAATTTTATAATTTTATAATTTTATAATTTTATAATTTTATAATTTTATAATTTTATAATTTTATAATTTTATAATTTTATAATTTTATAATTTTATAATTTTATAATTTTATAATTTTATAATTTTATAATTTTATAATTTTATAATTTTATAATTTTATAATTTTATAATTTTATAATTTTATAATTTTATAATTTTATAATTTTATAATTTTATAATTTTATAATTTTATAATTTTATAATTTTATAATTTTATAATTTTATAATTTTATAATTTTATAATTTTATAATTTTATAATTTTATAATTTTATAATTTTATAATTTTATAATTTTATAATTTTATAATTTTATAATTTTATAATTTTATAATTTTATAATTTTATAATTTTATAATTTTATAATTTTATAATTTTATAATTTTATAATTTTATAATTTTATAATTTTATAATTTTATAATTTTATAATTTTATAATTTTATAATTTTATAATTTTATAATTTTATAATTTTATAATTTTATAATTTTATAATTTTATAATTTTATAATTTTATAATTTTATAATTTTATAATTTTATAATTTTATAATTTTAATTTTATAATTTTATAATTTTATAATTTTATAATTTTATAATTTTATAATTTTATAATTTTATAATTTTATAATTTTATAATTTTATAATTTTATAATTTTATAATTTTATAATTTTATAATTTTATAATTTTATAATTTTATAATTTTATAATTTTATAATTTTATAATTTTATAATTTTATAATTTTATAATTTTATAATTTTATAATTTTATAATTTTATAATTTTATAATTTTATAATTTTATAATTTTATAATTTTATAATTTTATAATTTTATAATTTTATAATTTTATAATTTTATAATTTTATAATTTTATAATTTTATAATTTTATAATTTTATAATTTTATAATTTTATAATTTTATAATTTTATAATTTTATAATTTTATAATTTTATAATTTTATAATTTTATAATTTTATAATTTTATAATTTTATAATTTTATAATTTTATAATTTTATAATTTTATAATTTTATAATTTTATAATTTTATAATTTTATAATTTTATAATTTTATAATTTTATAATTTTATAATTTTATAATTTTATAATTTTATAATTTTATAATTTTATAATTTTATAATTTTATAATTTTATAATTTTATAATTTTATAATTTTATAATTTTATAATTTTATAATTTTATAATTTTATAATTTTATAATTTTATAATTTTATAATTTTATAATTTTATAATTTTATAATTTTATAATTTTATAATTTTATAATTTTATAATTTTATAATTTTATAATTTTATAATTTTATAATTTTATAATTTTATAATTTTATAATTTTATAATTTTATAATTTTATAATTTTATAATTTTATAATTTTATAATTTTATAATTTTATAATTTTATAATTTTATAATTTTATAATTTTATAATTTTATAATTTTATAATTTTATAATTTTATAATTTTATAATTTTATAATTTTATAATTTTATAATTTTATAATTTTATAATTTTATAATTTTATAATTTTATAATTTTATAATTTTATAATTTTATAATTTTATAATTTTATAATTTTATAATTTTATAATTTTATAATTTTATAATTTTATAATTTTATAATTTTATAATTTTATAATTTTATAATTTTATAATTTTATAATTTTATAATTTTATAATTTTATAATTTTATAATTTTATAATTTTATAATTTTATAATTTTATAATTTTATAATTTTATAATTTTATAATTTTATAATTTTATAATTTTATAATTTTATAATTTTATAATTTTATAATTTTATAATTTTATAATTTTATAATTTTATAATTTTATAATTTTATAATTTTATAATTTTATAATTTTATAATTTTATAATTTTATAATTTTATAATTTTATAATTTTATAATTTTATAATTTTATAATTTTATAATTTTATAATTTTATAATTTTATAATTTTATAATTTTATAATTTTATAATTTTATAATTTTATAATTTTATAATTTTATAATTTTATAATTTTATAATTTTATAATTTTATAATTTTATAATTTTATAATTTTATAATTTTATAATTTTATAATTTTATAATTTTATAATTTTATAATTTTATAATTTTATAATTTTATAATTTTATAATTTTATAATTTTATAATTTTATAATTTTATAATTTTATAATTTTATAATTTTATAATTTTATAATTTTATAATTTTATAATTTTATAATTTTATAATTTTATAATTTTATAATTTTATAATTTTATAATTTTATAATTTTATAATTTTATAATTTTATAATTTTATAATTTTATAATTTTATAATTTTATAATTTTATAATTTTATAATTTTATAATTTTATAATTTTATAATTTTATAATTTTATAATTTTATAATTTTATAATTTTATAATTTTATAATTTTATAATTTTATAATTTTATAATTTTATAATTTTATAATTTTATAATTTTATAATTTTATAATTTTATAATTTTATAATTTTATAATTTTATAATTTTATAATTTTATAATTTTATAATTTTATAATTTTATAATTTTATAATTTTATAATTTTATAATTTTATAATTTTATAATTTTATAATTTTATATTTTATAATTTTATAATTTTATAATTTTATAATTTTATAATTTTATAATTTTATAATTTTATAATTTTATAATTTTATAATTTTATAATTTTATAATTTTATAATTTTATAATTTTATAATTTTATAATTTTATAATTTTATAATTTTATAATTTTATAATTTTATAATTTTATAATTTTATAATTTTATAATTTTATAATTTTATAATTTTATAATTTTATAATTTTATAATTTTATAATTTTATAATTTTATAATTTTATAATTTTATAATTTTATAATTTTATAATTTTATAATTTTATAATTTTATAATTTTATAATTTTATAATTTTATAATTTTATAATTTTATAATTTTATAATTTTATAATTTTATAATTTTATAATTTTATAATTTTATAATTTTATAATTTTATAATTTTATAATTTTATAATTTTATAATTTTATAATTTTATAATTTTATAATTTTATAATTTTATAATTTTATAATTTTATAATTTTATAATTTTATAATTTTATAATTTTATAATTTTATAATTTTATAATTTTATAATTTTATAATTTTATAATTTTATAATTTTATAATTTTATAATTTTATAATTTTATAATTTTATAATTTTATAATTTTATAATTTTATAATTTTATAATTTTATAATTTTATAATTTTATAATTTTATAATTTTATAATTTTATAATTTTATAATTTTATAATTTTATAATTTTATAATTTTATAATTTTATAATTTTATAATTTTATAATTTTATAATTTTATAATTTTATAATTTTATAATTTTATAATTTTATAATTTTATAATTTTATAATTTTATAATTTTATAATTTTATAATTTTATAATTTTATAATTTTATAATTTTATAATTTTATAATTTTATAATTTTATAATTTTATAATTTTATAATTTTATAATTTTATAATTTTATAATTTTATAATTTTATAATTTTATAATTTTATAATTTTATAATTTTATAATTTTATAATTTTATAATTTTATAATTTTATAATTTTATAATTTTATAATTTTATAATTTTATAATTTTATAATTTTATAATTTTATAATTTTATAATTTTATAATTTTATAATTTTATAATTTTATAATTTTATAATTTTATAATTTTATAATTTTATAATTTTATAATTTTATAATTTTATAATTTTATAATTTTATAATTTTATAATTTTATAATTTTATAATTTTATAATTTTATAATTTTATAATTTTATAATTTTATAATTTTATAATTTTATAATTTTATAATTTTATAATTTTATAATTTTATAATTTTATAATTTTATAATTTTATAATTTTATAATTTTATAATTTTATAATTTTATAATTTTATAATTTTATAATTTTATAATTTTATAATTTTATAATTTTATAATTTTATAATTTTATAATTTTATAATTTTATAATTTTATAATTTTATAATTTTATAATTTTATAATTTTATAATTTTATAATTTTATAATTTTATAATTTTATAATTTTATAATTTTATAATTTTATAATTTTATAATTTTATAATTTTATAATTTTATAATTTTATAATTTTATAATTTTATAATTTTATAATTTTATAATTTTATAATTTTATAATTTTATAATTTTATAATTTTATAATTTTATAATTTTATAATTTTATAATTTTATAATTTTATAATTTTATAATTTTATAATTTTATAATTTTATAATTTTATAATTTTATAATTTTATAATTTTATAATTTTATAATTTTATAATTTTATAATTTTATAATTTTATAATTTTATAATTTTATAATTTTATAATTTTATAATTTTATAATTTTATAATTTTATAATTTTATAATTTTATAATTTTATAATTTTATAATTTTATAATTTTATAATTTTATAATTTTATAATTTTATAATTTTATAATTTTATAATTTTATAATTTTATAATTTTATAATTTTATAATTTTATAATTTTATAATTTTATAATTTTATAATTTTATAATTTTATAATTTTATAATTTTATAATTTTATAATTTTATAATTTTATAATTTTATAATTTTATAATTTTATAATTTTATAATTTTATAATTTTATAATTTTATAATTTTATAATTTTATAATTTTATAATTTTATATAATAATTTTATAATTTTATAATTTTATAATTTTATAATTTTATAATTTTATAATTTTATAATTTTATAATTTTATAATTTTATAATTTTATAATTTTATAATTTTATAATTTTATAATTTTATAATTTTATAATTTTATAATTTTATAATTTTATAATTTTATAATTTTATAATTTTATAATTTTATAATTTTATAATTTTATAATTTTATAATTTTATAATTTTATAATTTTATAATTTTATAATTTTATAATTTTATAATTTTATAATTTTATAATTTTATAATTTTATAATTTTATAATTTTATAATTTTATAATTTTATAATTTTATAATTTTATAATTTTATAATTTTATAATTTTATAATTTTATAATTTTATAATTTTATAATTTTATAATTTTATAATTTTATAATTTTATAATTTTATAATTTTATAATTTTATAATTTTATAATTTTATAATTTTATAATTTTATAATTTTATAATTTTATAATTTTATAATTTTATAATTTTATAATTTTATAATTTTATAATTTTATAATTTTATAATTTTATAATTTTATAATTTTATAATTTTATAATTTTATAATTTTATAATTTTATAATTTTATAATTTTATAATTTTATAATTTTATAATTTTATAATTTTATAATTTTATAATTTTATAATTTTATAATTTTATAATTTTATAATTTTATAATTTTATAATTTTATAATTTTATAATTTTATAATTTTATAATTTTATAATTTTATAATTTTATAATTTTATAATTTTATAATTTTATAATTTTATAATTTTATAATTTTATAATTTTATAATTTTATAATTTTATAATTTTATAATTTTATAATTTTATAATTTTATAATTTTATAATTTTATAATTTTATAATTTTATAATTTTATAATTTTATAATTTTATAATTTTATAATTTTATAATTTTATAATTTTATAATTTTATAATTTTATAATTTTATAATTTTATAATTTTATAATTTTATAATTTTATAATTTTATAATTTTATAATTTTATAATTTTATAATTTTATAATTTTATAATTTTATAATTTTATAATTTTATAATTTTATAATTTTATAATTTTATAATTTTATAATTTTATAATTTTATAATTTTATAATTTTATAATTTTATAATTTTATAATTTTATAATTTTATAATTTTATAATTTTATAATTTTATAATTTTATAATTTTATAATTTTATAATTTTATAATTTTATAATTTTATAATTTTATAATTTTATAATTTTATAATTTTATAATTTTATAATTTTATAATTTTATAATTTTATAATTTTATAATTTTATAATTTTATAATTTTATAATTTTATAATTTTATAATTTTATAATTTTATAATTTTATAATTTTATAATTTTATAATTTTATAATTTTATAATTTTATAATTTTATAATTTTATAATTTTATAATTTTATAATTTTATAATTTTATAATTTTATAATTTTATAATTTTATAATTTTATAATTTTATAATTTTATAATTTTATAATTTTATAATTTTATAATTTTATAATTTTATAATTTTATAATTTTATAATTTTATAATTTTATAATTTTATAATTTTATAATTTTATAATTTTATAATTTTATAATTTTATAATTTTATAATTTTATAATTTTATAATTTTATAATTTTATAATTTTATAATTTTATAATTTTATAATAATTTTATAATTTTATAATTTTATAATTTTATAATTTTATAATTTTATAATTTTATAATTTTATAATTTTATAATTTTATAATTTTATAATTTTATAATTTTATAATTTTATAATTTTATAATTTTATAATTTTATAATTTTATAATTTTATAATTTTATAATTTTATTTATTGTTGACAGTTATAGCTAATTTGAATTTGTTTCAAAATTTCATGAACATAAACATGTCGCATATTTTATCTTGTGATGCAATGTCATGAACATTTCCAGAAAAAAACGATTCCGGGTGGCCACAGTCGGTCCGATTGGCAATGGGTTAGTCTTTTTGAACTTGTTACGCAATTTCATGAACATAGACATGTCATATGCCCACTTTGGACAAGAAAAGTGTATTGGCCATATATTCGGATTTTGGACGGAACCCTGGAACCGGTTCCGGATGGCCACAGTCGGTCCGATTGGCAATGGGTTAGTCTTTTTGAACTTGTTACACAATTTCATGAACATAGACATGTCACATGCCCACTTTGGACAAAAAAAGTGTATTGGCCATATATTCGGATTTTGGACGGAACCCTGGAACCGGTTCCGGATGGCCACAGTCGGTCCGATTGGCAATGGGTTAGTCTTTTTGAACTTGTTACACAATTTCATGAACATAGACATGTCACATGCCCACTTTGGACAAGAAAAGTGTATTGGCCATATATTCGGATTTTGGACGGAACCCTGGAACCGGTTCCGGGTGGCCACAGTCGGTACAATTGACAATGGGTTAGTCTTTTTGAACTTGTTACACAATTTCATGAACATAGACATGTCGCATGCCCACTTTGGACAAGAAAAGTGTACTGGTCATATCTTCGGATTATGACCGGGACCCTGGAACCGGTCCCAGGTTACTGACCGGGTTTCCCGTGTCCAACATGGTTCTAGTTCAATAAAATGGCCTTCTTTTGATTGCAGATGATAAAATTCCATAGTATTTTACTCGTATTCATCTTTTTTGGATGGTTTTTGTAATCCGAAAAATGACCAGGCTAGCGTAACCCCAATCTGGCCCTGGGAAATCCGGAATATCTCCGGCCAGGGAACCGGAATCCGGATTTTTCCAATTGCATCGTGTTCCGTATTAAAATCCTGAGCGAACAAGCCCAAAACATCGAAAATTGGTTGTGTTTGAACCAAGATATGATTTTTTGAATATTAAATTTCCACGTGGTACTTAAAGGGTTAATGTTACAATTTTTCAATACGTTCCGACAATGGGTAAATTAAGTGCGTAACTGAGCGAGCATGAGGACACTGTTAATCAGCAGCGTGCGTGCGAGCACGTGAGTGCGATAATGGTGTCGAATTGACCGGGATTTTTTTTTCTTTTTGAGGAAATTGGCAATGATGATATAGTTTAAGTGTGAAAATTGGCTCAATGATGGTTGCAACTTGTATCTATTTTTTATACGTTCCAGTTCCTACAGTTCTCTTAGGATTTCGCAATTACCACCATCAAACAAGGTTGCAGATTAAAAGAGCAGTGAGTTTATTTACATTTATTTGCCCCACATCTGGCACAAAGAAACGAGTCTTATCACAGTGCAGCGGTTGCATTTTTATTCAGAAGCTGCCTCACTTGAATTGAGAATCTCGTGCCGAGAACACCTCAAATCAACAAGCTTCAATTCAGCTGAGTACTAAAATGTTCCACTACAACAGCCTTCCTAGAGCTGAAGTGGCCCGATTTGAAACACCATACACTGAAAATTTGGTGGAAGTTTGTCTCGATGACCTATCGGTAAATCCTACTGGGGATCCCACCTGGTCACCGGTCCACTGTGTTATGCCCGGAAGGTATCTTACTCTGCTGGACATTTTTGTTGTTGAAATTTTAACAAATTTTGAATTTAAGGTACCGTGAATTTGCCGATCGCATTAGGGATTTAACCATTTACGAGGATGACGTCTGGGTTGTGACCTTCCCGAAAGCTGGAACGACCTGGACCCAGGAAATGGTGTGGCTAATCGATCACGATCTTGATTACGAGACGGCCTCCAAAGTTATCCTAAAAGAACGTTCCATCTACCTGGAGTAAGTCAAGTACAAATTATTTGAAAAATTTAAAAAAAAAATCTTCCCACAGACTCTTTACGATCTTCACCAACTTCGAAGTCCGTGACACGGTCACCCAAGTCGAGCAGATGCCCCGGCCGCGTCACCTCAAGTCCCACCTCCCGTTGGCACTGCTCCCGAAACAGCTCTGGACAGTGCGGCCCAAAATAATCTACACAGCTCGCAACCCCCAAGACGTCGCCACCTCGCTGATGCATCACTACAAGTATCTGCAAGGGTTCCGGGGATCGCGGCAGGACTTTTTCGACGGAGTTCTGGCCGACAGGCTGGACTGCTGTCCGATGGTGCGGCACGTGACGGAATTTTGGCGCGCTTTGGAGCAGCACGGTGACCACGTGCTGTTTTTGCACTTTGAAGAGATGAAGCGGGACTTGGTGGGGGTTATTCGGAAAGTTTGTTAGTTCTTTGGGAAGGTGCTTAGTGAGGAGCAGGTTGAAAAGCTGAAGCGGCATCTCTCGTTTGAGAGCATGAAAGGTTAGTGGTACTTATGTTGGACTTAATATTAGATGATATTTGAGTATTATTCCAGAAAATGATTCCATCGTAAATCGCCAAAATGTTTCGGAATGGGTTCAGAAAATGGGCTACAAACCATCGGAATTCAAGTAAGTTTGAATTTTTATTATTTTAAAATAAATTCGTCAACACTTGTCCTTTTATTCAGATTTTTTCGGAAGGGACAGATTGGAGGGCACAAAGAAGAATTACCAAATGAATTTGTCACCAAGATGGATTCTCACATAAAGAAACAACTAGCTGGCACTGGATTCGTATTCCGAGAATAAATTAATTAATATTTTGTGTTGCACAAAATGCTAAATGTTTTTGTTTCTTTTTACATTTTCAAACGGCAACATACCAAACTTAAAAAGTTTAAATAGTTATGATGCAAATATGCAAAATTCCATCCTAGTCTAACCCTTTTTTTGATGATTTTGAAGCTTATTTCCACTCAACAGTCTTAGAAGCATTCAAATTAATAAAAATTAATAAAAAAATACCGTCAAATATAGTGCTTCGTAAGAAATATGCATACAGCATGCAGCAAAACTGGATAACTGTTCATGGGTAATGTTGAGCTTTTATGTCAAATTTAACTAATATAATCAGCTTCTTGATGCCTTAGATTGCAAAAAATGGAAAAAATGCATCATGATTCAAATGCGGGAAAATTAATAATTTGCCCAATGCTTATAAAATCATAAATGAATAACATAAAAAAATCCATGATTTATTTGAGTGCATTTATGAATACTTCTTAAATCAAAATAATTTTTAAGCAAAACAAAAATCTATTTTAAATGCTTTGAGTTATCATATCTACCCTGCCAGGAATAAACGACTCTCGGAAAAAACACTCATTTTTCCGTATATGATTTCATGTAAAAATATTTAAAAAGAAAGACCATATTGAATCACACACAATTATGTTTCTACCAGATATTTGTTCTGAGCAAATAAAAAAAAAAAACATTAAAATAAAATATTTTGCCTTAGTATTTTGATCGCTAGATTTGTAATATTTTTCATGAATTAACTACAAACTTGTTCCCCAAAACATATTTAAAAAAATATTGAAAATTAAAACAAATTATTTGTGTATTCTACTAAGTTTATGCCTTAATTTAAAAATTACTGCTCTGAAAACAAAAACAGTATTAAAACTATTTGTGAAAATAAATTAGAATTTTGAGCACGTACGGTATTTTTTTAATTCTAAATTTTCTTTTATTATTATATATTAAAATTTATGGATAAAGTAATAAGATATACTGACTACTCTTCACAAGACTTAAATTTCATTTCAAATTGAGCTGGTACAAACATTTTTAAAAGTTTTTGTCATCCTCCTTTTCCAAATCAACCCGAAAAATCAGGGGGCAAAAAACATTTTTTTTTTTCAAAAAACTTCAGAATTTTAATCTAAATTCTAATCCATTCAGCTTAAGTCACTTCAATTCCTTGCAATATTTTAAATTTTAAAATGTTTTGTATTTTTGACAAATTTTGAAGAGACCTCAAAGTTTTACATACATTTTTGGGGCAATTGTGTAATTTTTCTTGTTAATTTTAAATAATAAAAAAAAATCGACTGGGACCATATAAAATGCGAAATATCAGTGAATTTCTCAAACAATATATTTTCGAAATGTTTTACGTCTTTTGTTATACAATTTATTCTGAATAATTTACATTTGACCTTACAGATTTTTCCCACAACAAATTTTTTTCCTGATTTTTGAGGAAACTTTAAAGGGGGCATTATGTTTAACAAACTCATCATGAATTCATCAATTATTTTTGGGTAATTTAAGATAAAAAAAATCCATTTCAATTGGCTAGTTCGCAGTAGTCAGTAAAAGAAATTATAAAAATAATAAGGACAATATGTATGTAAAAGTTAAACAAATAGTTAAACATAAGTTGCATGCAAAAGATTTCAAAGTCAAGTTCACGAATTGATCTGCGATTATTTTCTGGCAAAGACCTATAATAATAGACATATTTTATTTTTCCTTAAAAAATGAAACTATATTTTTTGGATTCTGAGATTTGGCAAAGTTCAAACAAATCTCAAACTTCTCAAATCTGAGATAATTAAAAGTAACTAAATCAGATAATAAAGAAAATCCAGTAATTAAACAGTTTTAATGCCCCCAAAGCTGGTCATTAAACCCAAACTCCGAAGTAATGCAAATAAATTTTACACCTCAGCTAGAACAGTACACCGTTAAACCGGCTTTTAAAAAGCCCTTCAAAAGTACATCATCCAATTGGTATGGAAATCCTTTCGGCTCAACTCTCAAGGAATCCCCCTTCCTGTCGTTCGTCACAAAACCTGATGTTAGAGGAACCTGATGGATTGCAGCGCAGCACCAGCTTCAACTCCACCGAAGCAATAAACTGCGAAAATCCGCTTCCAGGCGTCAATTCCACCTGTCAGTCAGTCCAATTTCCCCAAATAAAGCTGAATAAAAAAAAACGAGCAGATCCTGAGCCTGAGTGAGAGCATGTCTTTGGCATTATCCTCTTAATTTACAGCGCACGCACACAATTTGTTCAACTTCACATTCTTCAATTTGACAGCTGCAAAGGATTTTCCCGCGGGCGAACGAACATAAAGAATGTATTGCTTGGAATATAAAAAAGAGTAGAATAGAACAATTCCCCCTTCCCCCTTAAGGGGGTGGGAGCAACTCCTGCGAGGGCGCTTTTACCCGCTCAGTGAAAACAAATATAAATATTTCATGAAGATTAATCTCATTCGAAATTCGGCGTGTGCAAAAAGTGCGAAAAATAGACCGCCGCACAAGCTTAGAGAGGGGGTGAGGGCGGGGTGGGGACCTACTTTTATCATTTTTTTTTTATTGTTGAAATCCTGCAGCACCTTGCCACTCTCACGTGTCACCAAATGTCACTTTGCGCCATTCAAGCTTCCACTTCCCCCTTTTGTCACTGGCAGCCGTTGACAGGACATGGCGAAAAAAAGCGGCATATGCCAATGATTAAAATCATAAATATCGCAAAAATGGTGACAGTTCAACTCACTCTGGCTTTTAAACTCGAAAAAAGGGAAGGGAAAGTGGAAAGCGGATGGGATGACTTCCGGAAGTTCCGGAAGTTCCACACAAAGTTCAACTCAATTCAAGGGGACCACCCGGACCAGAAGAGCCGAACAGCAGCCGTTTGAACCACTTTCAATAAGTGGACGCTTTTATCTTTCATTATCAGTTGTTGCCACAACAGGCCGCACCCACAATGGGAACGAGATCTGTCTTTTCAGCTCTTTTTATTCAATAGATGGTGTCAGAGGCGTTCTATGGGTTTTTAGAGTAATGAAATTCGATTTTGTTTTGTTTACAATATTAGATCTTCTCACATACAAAATATTGCTCGTCTTGACAATCATTATCATTCCTCAGCCACGCTCTGCCATAGTTCTGCCTTTTGCAAAAATATTTTTTTCGTTGTCTTAATTTTTGAATTTGAAGTAATTTCGAATTTTTAAACCCAAGATGGCGGCCAAAATGGCGGTGATGAAGTATTGAAAAATACATGATGTTATTTGAAAGACAATCGACTGTTCAATTTTGTCTAAAATGGGGTCGCAGAACTCGAATTTGATGTTAAAAAATAGAAAATAAAAAAAATATTGTTCATGATTTAATTGAAAAAAAAATCATTTGCAAAAAAATATATTTCAAATTTCATATCCAACATGCAATCCTTGATATATTAATACAGTCATGCTACTTCCAAAAATTTGCAAAAATCAAAGAAATTATGAAAATATTTTTTTCCTAAACTTTTATTTCTTTTCCCGATCTGTGGTCCCAAAAATCAAAATTTGTGAAAAGTCTAAAAGTCCCCTTTTTTAATGAAATACAATAATAAACGTTTTATGTTAAAAAGTTTACAATCTTTTGTACAAGTATGTTAAATAAAATTTTTAATTTTCAGCAAAAACAATTTTTTGCCATAAATCAAAATAATATTTTAAATTGCCATTTTCAAAATATTAGGGGTAACAAGATCCCCTTCCAACTTTTTGAAGAAATTTCATGCAACATCATCCAAACTATTTCTTGTCTGTAATTACAATTATTTGACATAAAAGCTTTCTAGTTCTCTGTGAAACTTACGAATTTTTGCGAAATTTTCTAATCTTTCCAATTAAAATAATCAAGGTAAACTTTTGAAAAGGTCATAAATTAGATAAATTTCCTTTTTCATTTTTTGGACCAAATTATTACACTTTTGAAACATTTTTATTGAAATCTTCGTAAAAGTTTCAATTTTTCAACATTGAAAATCGGATTAATAGCTACCAGATATCGTTGGTTGAAAATTGAAGGCTTATTTGGTGACTCTTGGAGACATTCATATTTATCGAATCGAATTCTTTGTGAGGCAGTATCTCAGAAACAAATTGCTCGATTTCCAAAGTTCCAGTTCATCAAAAAACCTAAATAAAAAAAATCTAAACTGTAAGTATTATTTGAAAATGGTAAATTTTACCAAAAAAAATAGTTAAAGCATATATCGATTGGAAATTTGGTTTTGCTTTAAAAATGATGTTTCATATTTTCCAAAAAAACACCATCTTTAAAATTATTAATATTCTAAACCAGATTTTGCACCATACTGCACTATTATTCAAAAGATGTCATGTTAGTCCCTTTAAACATATAAAAAATTGAAAATTGAAAAATACGTATTTTTGGAATTCATTTTTTCCTTGTACCTATTTCTTCAAAAATAAAAAAAAATCCTTACCTATATTTTTACCGAAGACACCAAATCGACCAGAATTTTTTTTATACATTTGCATATCCATTTTGTATGATCATTCTCCAAAATTGGCAGGAGACTAGGATGCCCAGAAAAATTGACCCTCTGCTCCACAAGCGAAAAAAGGATTTTTGTGGAAATTTTGAACGAAATTGGTTGAGATTAACCCATTGATACCCGAGCCTGAAGTTGGTAAAAAAATGTTTTTCGTACAAAAATGACTTTTTGAACTCGCTAATAACATTTCAGGATCGAGTTTCACAGCTTTGGTATATTCTACAAAGTTGTAGAACATTAAATTTCCAATGATAATTTCACTTTTTCGATTTTTCCCATACAAACTTCACTTTCGAGTATCAATGGGTTGACCGATTTTGCTCGTATTTGGCAAAGAATCCTAAAATATCTCAAGGAACAATATTCAGCTTGTGGAGCAAGGTTTTGAGAAAGTTTCATCAAACACACTAAGAAAAGTAAATTTGCGAAATCGTAGAGAACTACTTTTCTGCAAACATGAAGCGCCCTCAACACCGCCTCTGCCTTCAACCTCTTGATAACAATGAAATCCGAAAATTGACATCTTTCTTTTCAACCCAGTTGATTGTGTGCCGTGCTGATGTTTGCTCTTTATCTATATTTCCCCCCCGAACTGCTCTCTGACCGGTAATTGGTGATCTCTCTTTCTCTCTCTCGGAACATTTTCCCTCACCACCCGAAAGTGGTGATAATGGGCTTATGGTGGGAAAATTGCCGCCGGCCAACTTTTCCATGGCACACGTGCGCATTTTTCGGGACATTCGGGCGAAAAGGGATTGATTTCCGGTTTCCGGATTTTGGCATAGCCGGGATTTTTCCTACAATTTTCACGCCAAGCGACAGCTGTCGCCATATTTGTTTCAATAATTTAAGCGTTTTGTGAGAAAGAGTGGAAATTTAACGTTGCGTAATTTCATTACAGCAAATAAAGCCATGAATCACGCGGAAAATCACCTTTTTTCTGGAATTGTTGGCAGCCCGTTAGGCAGGAAACATAATTCTCAGACCTGTCATCCATCAATCGTCCTCTTGTTCTTACCTTCCCACCTCGGAAAGAGGTTGGGGTGTGAGGTCAAAGCAGGCGGAATTTAAATAAAACGACCATCCATTATGAGCGCCAAATGGTGCAAAAACGACGTATGAGCACACTCCCTGTAACGCGACCAAACGACGTAACGTACGAGGTGAAATTTAAATTACAATTATTTATTGCTTTGCGCCCTGTCGGCTGCTGATAAGGTTCCTAGTAGGCCTCCGGTATCAGGGCTGGGGGTGCTTTAGATGGCTATTAGCATTCCAAGGAAGCACAGCCTGCTTAGATCTCTCTCTCCGTGAGACGCGCGAATAAAAATTCCTGAAATATTTTGGAAGACGACTCCGTCGTCGTCGTCGTCATTCGCTAAGGTACATTACACGTGTCTTGCTCATCCCGGATGGTATTTCTGGCAGAACAACTAGAAGTAGCGAAAAGATACTTTTGGGAAAGTAACAGCAAAACTGAGTCAAGAAGAAGTGTCGCGGAAGCAAATTAAGGTGGAACGAGAGGGGTGGTGTGTTTAGTGTGTGTGAAGAGAAAAAGGGGTTTATGTAGAACCAAGGGTTTTAATATTGTCACTCATAAATTTTCCCAGAGTTTCGCGTGTAACGCGGAAAGAAAGCGGAAATCTAGCTGGTTTTTGTCTCACGATTTGAAAGAAAGTCGCTTGGAGGGAGAGAATTCATTTTGGAATTTATGGACTAGCTAATGGGGATGGATGAAATGTTTTAGCATCTTTTTAGCACCTTTTTGATGTAGTGTGAAATTGCAGGGTTTTTAAGAAAATGTCTTATAACATTTTCAAATCATCAAGAACCTTTTTTGAATCCTCTATTTCATTTTTTTTAAACAAAAAACAAAAAACAAAAAACAAAAAACAAAAAACAAAAAACAAAAAACAAAAAACAAAAAACAAAAAACAAAAAACAAAAAACAAAAAACAAAAAACAAAAAACAAAAACAAAAACAAAAACAAAAACAAAAAACAAAAACAAAAAACAAAAACAAAAAACAAAAACAAAAAACAAAAACAAAAACAAAAAACAAAAACAAAAACAAAAACAAAAACAAAAAACAAAAACAAAAACAAAAACAAAAACAAAAACAAAAACAAAAACAAAAACAAAAACAAAAAACAAAAACAAAAAACAAAAACAAAAACAAAAACAAAAAACAAAAACAAAAAAACAAAAAACAAAAACAAAAACAAAAACAAAAACAAAAAACAAAAAACAAAAAACAAAAACAAAAAACAAAAAACAAAAACAAAAACAAAACAAAAAACAAAAAACAAAACAAAAACAAAAACAAAAAACAAAAACAAAAAACAAAAAACAAAAAAACAAAAACAAAAAACAAAAACAAAAACAAAAACAAAAAACAAAAACAAAAAACAAAAAACAAAAACAAAAACAAAAACAAAAACAAAAACAAAAACAAAAACAAAAACAAAACAAAAACAAAAACAAAAAACAAAAACAAAAACAAAAACAAAAACAAAAACAAAAAACAAAAACAAAAACAAAAACAAAAACAAAAAAACAAAAACAAAAAACAAAAACAAAAAACAAAAAACAAAAAACAAAAACAAACAACAAAAACAAAAAACAAAAACAAAAAACAAAAACAAAAAACAAAAAACAAAAAACAAAAAACAAAAAACAAAAAACAAAAAACAAAAAACAAAAAACAAAAAACAAAAAACAAAAAACAAAAAACAAAAAACAAAAAACAAAAAACAAAAAACAAAAAACAAAAAACAAAAAATTATTTACTAGATTTGGCATAAGTGAAGTTCTGAAATTCTCATAATCATCATCCCATTTTTATTGCATCATTTGACAAATCTTGTTAAAAAGTTCAATCCCACGCTGCCTCCTTCGATTGAAAAGTCCTTTCAACAAGGAAATAAAAGTTTTTTCCCCGGCAGCCGTCATAAATTATGATTACAATCGATTCTTCCCGATCGAAATCAGCTCGCTAACTAGCGCCACGTGGTCGACCAGCCTGCTGCGACTCAATTTGGCATAGGAAGCGAAGCAGTGTATTTTTATGCTGCAAGCGCATTGTTAGCTTTTGTCGTAACGAAAAAAAGCATAATGCTCTCCCGATGGCATAATCCGGCCAAGTTGCGATACAATCGCACTAATTGAACGTCGTCGGAGTCGATTTCTGGGGAAAGTGAATTCATTTTTTTTTGTTGTGTTCGTCCTGACGTTTTGACGACGAAATCGGTTCCAAGATCCATATCTTGAGAGGGTGAAAATCAATATGCGTGCCCGGGCCGTGATGACGCCGACTATCGGCCGGTAAGCCGATTGGCCCCGGGAATAAGCCCTTTGAATCTGTTATGCCCTAAGGTTGGTTGCATCCGAGCAGGCTGTTCCCGAAAAAGAAGCACGTGCCACCCTAGAGGACGCTCGGGATCAGGGCCTGCTGAGGAAAGGAAACACTAGAGAGTGTAGTAATGATTGCTGTTGCTGACTTTTGGATTGTTTCTGGGTTATGGATTTTGAGAGGGTTGTGAGGGGAAATCAAAGACTTAAATTGAAAATATATTATGGGAACAATATGCTGAGCGTCCTGGGATTGATACAATCTGAAGCAATTTGAAACCCTGAGGATGGAATGATAAGGTGAGAACGTAATTCACAAACTCCCCTCACTGTCGTCACACTCAATTTTGGAAAGAAAAAGGCGAGCAAAAAAGATTACAGTCAATGAATAAGATTATTTTCTAGTCCCCACTTGCTGCGAACGGGAATCCAATTTCTGAAAAATTCATACATAAACCCATAATTACTTCAATGATGCAAATAAAAGCAATAAAAAAAGATAACGAGAGGGAAACGTCTTCTTTGAACCAGGGCAAACAAATGCACCCCCTATTGCAATGCAACCCCACGAGAAAAAAAAAAGATAACGAATAGAAAACTCATACTTCTTTTTTGATTCATGTGAGCTGCCTCCCCTTATTTCACAAAATAAAAAGGAAGATTGCAATGCCGCGAAAGTCGCGAAAAGAAGTAAGATCTTATCATCCAACTCCCTCCCCTCCCCACCACCAACCAAACCATTAGAAAGTATGAATAGCAAATAAGCTCATCTCAACTTTGACGTCGCGTCGCGGTGGTGGTGGCACGCATAAAACAACGGAATTTATGCTGGAATTATTGAGCGAAATACGACTACCGCTTGAAAGAAGAAAAAAAAACCTGGTCTTTTTCGCGTGCAAATATTAGCCAGGTTTCATTTCACCCAAGTTTCCTGTGACGATTGAGTCGGAGAAAGGTGGAAATTTGGAATATGATTTGCAAAATAAATACGTAATTTCTTTTGGGGATGAAACGTCATCCCGGGGAAAGGGAAAAGATCGAAATATGGCCTTAAGGTTTTGGGGAAGATTGCATGAACGGCCGGGATGGAAATTGAAAATACGATGGTCTCGTGGGGCCGATTGACTTGACTTGGATAATGGTTAAATTGAATCGTTTAACTCTGAGTGAAAAACGTTTATTAATAGGATTTCGTCAAAACTTATTTCAAAATTAAATATCTTTTTGAAATAATTTTGAATAAACAGAAAACAGATGAGTAAAAAAACATAATTTTTGGTAAATTTAAAATTAATATAAATCTTTGAAAACAAAGCAAAATTAGACTAATAATTGGGAATATTATAAATTTTGAGAGGCGTTTCTGGAGCTTAACCCCGCCAAAAATAATTGCGAAACTCAAAAAAAATATATTTGGCAGAAGACGCTTTTGGATGCTAAAAGTTAAGTTGAGCAATTACTTGATAAAACGGACAACGACTTTATTTTTATTTGAATGGAACATTGTGTGTACTTTTTTCAAAACCAATGTCATTTTGCATCATTAGTTCGTCCATACAATTCCCCATATAATTTTGGAAACCGTCCTTATAAAAATGCTAATCTAACATTCAAAAAATTGCACCTAGAGAACGAATTTTCTGATCGATTTGGTGTCTTCGACAAAGTTGTAGCTTCATAACTAGAGGGTGATAAATAATAAATATTGAGGCATAATAATATAAAGCCAATCAGCGTCGTTATATCCATAAAAGGATTTCTACCAAAAACGACAAAGACAGATTCATTAAACTATGGAAAAATATTAAGATAAAATTTAGCATGGAAAAAAAATTATAACTGTTTTGAATCCCAACAAGCCATTGAATTAAAGTTGTACTCGCAGATTCAGAAAAAAATTCAACAAGTAGAAATGATTCCCAAAAAATATTGAATTCTCGATTATTCTCGATTTTAAAATTATGTTGAATAGCTATGACTTAATGATGTTAAATTGATACAAATGGTATAATTCTGCAATTTTTCTCACAATTTTTTGTCAACGTATCAAGAATTTTGCCTGAAAACGAAAACTCCCGAGTTCCGGGAATTCCCAAGAAATTACAAAATTGAACTCTCGATTCTCGGGAAATTGAAAGTCTTGAGAATTGCCACATATAAAATTCTTAAAAAAAATAACTTTTAAAATTAAAAACAAACACCTTTTTCCAAAGGACTTTCCTCACAAAAAAAGCGAAATATTTTTTTTCAATTCACATAATACACAGAAAAAAAATTATGGTAATAATAATCAGAGAATTTTGACAGATTGTGTAATGTGTAATATTATATCAGGATCTGTTGAATTTTCATGGTTTTTTGGCAAATGTTCATCAGGTACACATTTTTACACATTTGTTAGGTAAAATTACTCAAAAAAGAGTAATATTTAACCAACCAAATTTTTTACCTTCCAAAATTCAACATTTAAATTGCTGTGCATATTTTAGATCGCAAATAATGCATTCTTTTAAGCTATGACACAAGTTGGCTAAGACTTATTTGGCAGTGTTGCCAATTTCATTATTTTCGAAAAACGCAAAAAAAAGAGATTTTTGCTTTTTTTAGATGTTTAGTTGAAGTTGCATTCGTAAAGAATTTTATTTAAATCGATAACGTGTCACAATTATAGTCACGTGATACTATATATTTTGTTGATAACATAACTTTTCTTACCTGTAAAAGTCATGACCAAGCTTGACCCTCTCTAAAAACTATCGAAAAGATCAGAAAATTTCCTATAAGTTTGCTTCAAAGATATTGAAGATCACACCAATACTAAACTACAATCACCAAAAAGAAATTACACAAGAAAAACGAAGTTTTTTCTACATAACCACATATATATATATATATTGCAGGGTTATTGTTTCATTAAAAATGACAAGATGTTGATGTAGAGAAAACCTTATTTTGCTGTTATCTCTGTATCTGTATCTCAGAAACCATTGGCTCAATCTTCAATGTCGTTAAATCTAATTTGCTGATCTTTTCGAAACAAATATTTTCAGAGATTTTCATTTTCGTCATAGCTTCTACAGGAAAAAACATATTTAAGGTGGTTATAACTTGATGCATGATATTGAAATTTATATAAAATACTTCTCAAAACTCAAATTCTAATTTTAAATCTAAAATTAAGTCAAAAATAATTTTCGACGTTTTTCAAAAATTATTGTTTTTTGAAAATTTGGCAGCACTGCCAAATCAATATCAAAAGATGGCACCTTTTGCAATCTAAAACATATCCAAAATAACTAAATAATTTCGGTTAGTTTTTTTTTCTGTGAAAAGTCCGATCTACAATTAGTTATTTTTTTAGAGTTTAACAATTTCTTTCTTCTGAAAAATCCTTTAACAAAAAAAAACGCTCCGAAAATCCATTATCAAGGATCACCTTTTTCAATATTTCAAAAATTGCTCTGTTTTATTTTAAGTATGTGAAAAACAAGCGAAAAAGTTGCAGAATTACATTACAGAAGTACATTAAAACAATAAACAGTCAATTGATATCAATATGAGATTAGCAAGTAAAAATAATAAAAACTAGAAAAGAAAATAATGTAAAAAAACTGTCTTTAGAAATATTTTGGGCAGTAATGAGTTAATAATTTTGAGGGATTACTTTACAGTTTTTACTCAGTTTGCAGCATATTTTGATGAAGATATTGTTAGATAATGCATGCTCACTAAAATTCATTTTAGCTTGGCTGATTTTCAGCTCTTTATTTCTAAAATTTGATATTGAAAAACATAAATAAATGTAGTAGAATGTTTAAAAAACGAGGAGTATAGTTTACAAATAAAAGCTGATTCGCCAAAAATTCAAACCATGACTCCATACCAACTTCACCCTTTTTTGCATCCCTCAGCACCACAAACTCCAATCACCTTCAATCAAAGCAATTGTGAAAACGCAATTAAATTAATCCCTTTAATCCCGATCCTCTCAATGTCCCAAATCCCGTCTAAATAGATTAAAAAAAAGACAACTCTGGTGCATTTTCTGGCAGCAACATTTTAGGTGGTGGTTCCGCAAGTAGCCAACTCAATTCCAATCATTTTCCATTTTTCAGCAAAAATCTAAATACGACGACCGAACCAGAAGGGTCGTCAAAAGGGTGGGGTGATTCTAAATAGTTTCGAACGCGGTGTCAGACGCAATAAAATAAATCCCTTTCGAGGAAAGATGAAATCAAGGGAGGGGGAATTGAGAACCCCTTCTTTTGCATGTTTCCTGGTGAGGGCACCCCTCGGTTGGGTTTTTGAAACTAGTGCAACAGAGTGGCAGCATGTTTTGAGCCGTTTTGCGTTTTTAATCCGAATGGAAGGAAAATAATGTTAAATATGTTACCAGTTGTCGTTGTTGGTGCCTCCGTGTTGTTGTTGTTGTAAGTGAAGCTGGCTTCCAAATCGGATTGAAGAAGGAAGAATACGCCCTTTTTGTTCGAAAGGAGAGTGCCAATTTTACGAAAAAATAATTAGGGAGATGTGTTTTTTTGTACTCTTGGTCGCTTTGTGAGGTTGTTTGTAAATTTGATACAAAGTTTTTTTTTCATCCAAAATCGGGGTGAGCATTCCAACTTTTTAGAATAGTGGTTTACCTAGAAAAAAGAAAAGAGAATAAAAAACGCATTAAAAATGTGTTTTGCCTGCGGCAGCTCATTTGCAATTTAATGTGACCTAGAAAAATGGAAAGTTGACACGATCGGTGAAAAAGTGACAGCTGGTTTCAGGGCGGGAAGTGAAATGGAATTAAATTCTGAAAATTCACACTTTTTGATGAGGTTTGAAAATTTAGTCGATTCAAAAGTTGTACTTGGAAAAGTACAACTTTTGAGCACTGTTTGTTAGGCATGGAAAAGTAGGCCGTTTCGTCTCTTCTGAAAGACAGAAAAAGTTGACATCGGAATTGCAAAAATAATTTTATGAAAATGCTATTTGTAATGTAAACAACAATAAAATGAAAAAAAAAAACACGAAAACAACATTCTTCTTCACGTTTCGGACTTTCGAAATTTGTGATAGTCGAGCTACTTTTATTATATTTTTTTCAACAGTTTGACTGCACTAAATGAAACAGGGATGCATAAAATTCATCTTGACACAGTGCTTATAATAAATTCTACACATAATTACGCCATAAACCAAACAGAAATCTAGCTGCACGATCTCCCTTCGACAAAGTAATGAATAAATAAGAAACCCCAATTTAAGAACCGTGTACAACACACCGCTCACAAGAAGTGCTTTATACCAAAAATTAAACCCAAAGTGTGGGTTAACTTTATCGAAATGATTAATTGCTCGTTTCCTTCCCTCCAACCCCCAAAAAATCCTCAAATACATCCGTAAGAAATTCCCAATATGTACACACCAGAAACGACTTTCAACCTTTCCCAAAGTCGTGTAATTTGATGCCTTCATAAAAAAGGGTTGCACACACACTCTCTCTCTTGAAACGAGGTGCCAACGAAATAAAAGGAGACGATTTCATGTACTTTCTCCGGCAAAAGTTGCTTCTAAACTCACACACACAATTCGTAATGAATGAAAATTTCGTCTTCAAGGAAAATATGTACTCCCCCTCCTACGCTTGCAGTTTTCAACGCTGGTGCTGGGGCTCAAATCCCATAAACTAACGGCAAACCAAAACAATGTGTAATATGGTGCGGCAAACGAGAGAGCCACCACACCGCATTGTGCTGAAATTTTAAGACTTTTCTCCCCGTCCCACAACCCACAATTTTCCTCCTCCTCATGGTTTTGTGGGATTTTTCCGTGTGTGGAATGAGTCGAGAAATGTTGGTTGGTTTTGGTTTGGCGTGCATCTTGGCAAGCGCTGCTGCGTGGTAGAATCGTTAAGGAGTTGCGTGCAAGCTTGAACGCAAGCGGCCTGCTGCGATGCGTCGACGGTAAAGGTGTGTTGGTGGCAGGTTTGGATTTGCGGGTAGTGTGCGTTAGCTCTCGTTGAGAGTTACTGAAGTCCATGTAACCCCTTAAGAGTTGTCCAAAGTTCAAGGAGAAAGTACACACTGGAATCGTTTTTAATGGGGAAAAATCATTTTCCTTTGTTTTGTGTGCTCCAAGGAAGTGTGTTTTTGCTAAGATCTTCTCCCCAAAACAGATTCCACCAGCAGGAGGTGGAAGCTGCGGTCACACAAACCTTCTTAGAAGGTGGTTGTTTATTTATTGCACACGACTTGCCACTATTTTGGGCGAGCCAGCAAAACCTCTTCCGAGACAGTAGTCGTCGTTACTTCTTACGTTCTTTTGGAAGCAACAATAACAGACTCCCGACTCGATGTGTGCCCGGCCAGAGATAACGAACCTTTTCAACATGCTCAGGGAATGGAATGAGTTTTCTTTCATCAGCGGACCAATGATTGCAAGAACAAATGAAGGAGAGATTAACGGAAGCTACGGATTTATAGGTTATGTTTGGGGTTGGCGCAGCCAACTGAGGTTAAAGCGCCAAAATGTTGCCCAAAATGATTTAATCGTTAGAAAATTCAATATTTCACTCCAAATTTATCTGGTTTAATTTCGAAATAAAAGGTATTCCTAATTGCTCCTGAAGCACCTTCCATCAAATTGATGCATGAGAGATTGTGATTCATGCCACCCCCGTTTCAACACCCAAACAATAGCAAGAGCCCCTTTTGCAGCGATAAAACAGACTCAACACCACACAATATAAAAAGCGAAGGGTTAACCTCAGCACAAGAAGTTATGGTGCCCTCCACCATCCGTTATCTGTGCCAAAATTTATTAATCCTCTGAAGACCCCAAGGGAGGGCGCGTTGAAAAGAAACGAAGCAGGGGGCGCTTCTAATTGTGGCAGAATTTATGACGACACCGTTAATTTGACAATTTCCGGTTTTTGATAAGAGTTGGCGGCGTGTCACTTTTAGCCCCGCTATCGGAACACTTTATGGAGAGCATTAATTTTGGTCTGGCAATTTAGAGCACACACAGAAAAACAGATGTCTACGAGGTCGGGGGGTTAATCATAGGGTTAAACCCCCCCCCCGAACAGGTTCAAAACCATCTTGTGCTCTCATATATCAGTCGAGTGTAATTTAAAGCCTTTAATAAAGAGTCACGCCAACGCCAACAGAACTCAGCAGGATCCACTTCCGGGACAGCCAATTAAGGAGTTCGGCGTCACCTCGTACGGGCAAATCAACCCAAAACTGAATCGAAGACCCCTGGCGTGGCGGCGCGTTGCGTTGGTTTGACACCGACATCTCGTTAGCATAAATCAAGGGGGCGCCACCGCTAGAACGAGAGATTTTAAGAGTGTGACTTTGTGATTGACTAACAAAGGAGCAGGTTCGGGTTCAGCTCGTAAATCCGCACAGATAAATCTTGGTGGGTGCCGCAAACACACAGCGCGCAGTAGGCCGAGTGACACATACTTGGATTTGTGTTTTTTTTTCTTGCTTCAAAATCCACCCCTCGAAGGACTCAATAGTAGGCCGGTTGGAGAGATCAACCGGGGTGACATACGCTCGCAGCAGCATCGATTCTAATAAGGGCTGATAATGATTCAATTTATGGGCGATTTTCCATGGGAGACAGCAGCAGTGGTAGCAGTTTTGCGATCAGGGTTATCCCTTGTGACGTTGAGGGAGTCAAATTACTGGTTGGTTTTGGCTTGTTAGGCTTTGGACTCTGATTTGAGGTAATGATGTGTTCGAAAGGGTTCTCTTAGATTTTTTTTCTTTCACAATAATATGTTTAGTGTTAAATAATGGCTAAGTTATGTTCTTTAAATTCAGAAGGGTGCACAGCAACCGAAGAAGTTGTTGTCTTCTTATTCCAAATTTGTCAAACTTACGGACCCAATCCTGAGAGAATCTGATTATCAAAATGGTCAAACTTTATTGTAAATAACTTTGAAGACTGTAATTTAGAGGATGAATAAAAAATCATATCGATAGTTCCCGTATTTTTGAAGATACTAAAATGTCTGTAACAGAAATCTGGGTGCAAAAGCGATGGTTGATGTGTACCGTTAAATTACATACAGGGGAAATTTTTTACAATTTTGTTAATTTTGTCAATTTTGTCAATTTTGTCAATTTTGTCAATTTTGTCAATTTTGTCAATTTTGTCAATTTTGTCAATTTTGTCAATTTTGTCAATTTTGTCAATTTTGTCAATTTTGTCAATTTTGTCAATTTTGTCAATTTTGTCAATTTTGTCAATTTTGTCAATTTTGTCAATTTTGTCAATTTTGTCAATTTTGTCAATTTTGTCAATTTTGTCAATTTTGTCAATTTTGTCAATTTTGTCAATTTTGTCAATTTTGTCAATTTTGTCAATTTTGTCAATTTTGTCAATTTTGTCAATTTTGTCAATTTTGTCAATTTTGTCAATTTTGTCAATTTTGTCAATTTTGTCAATTTTGTCAATTTTGTCAATTTTGTCAATTTTGTCAATTTTGTCAATTTTGTCAATTTTGTCAATTTTGTCAATTTTGTCAATTTTGTCAATTTTGTCAATTTTGTCAATTTTGTCAATTTTGTCAATTTTGTCAATTTTGTCAATTTTGTCAATTTTGTCAATTTTGTCAATTTTGTCAATTTTGTCAATTTTGTCAATTTTGTCAATTTTGTCAATTTTGTCAATTTTGTCAATTTTGTCAATTTTGTCAATTTTGTCAATTTTGTCAATTTTGTCAATTTTGTCAATTTTGTCAATTTTGTCAATTTTGTCAATTTTGTCAATTTTGTCAATTTTGTCAATTTTGTCAATTTTGTCAATTTTGTCAATTTTGTCAATTTTGTCAATTTTGTCAATTTTGTCAATTTTGTCAATTTTGTCAATTTTGTCAATTTTGTCAATTTTGTCAATTTTGTCAATTTTGTCAATTTTGTCAATTTTGTCAATTTTGTCAATTTTGTCAATTTTGTCAATTTTGTCAATTTTGTCAATTTTGTCAATTTTGTCAATTTTGTCAATTTTGTCAATTTTGTCAATTTTGTCAATTTTGTCAATTTTGTCAATTTTGTCAATTTTGTCAATTTTGTCAATTTTGTCAATTTTGTCAATTTTGTCAATTTTGTCAATTTTGTCAATTTTGTCAATTTTGTCAATTTTGTCAATTTTGTCAATTTTGTCAATTTTGTCAATTTTGTCAATTTTGTCAATTTTGTCAATTTTGTCAATTTTGTCAATTTTGTCAATTTTGTCAATTTTGTCAATTTTGTCAATTTTGTCAATTTTGTCAATTTTGTCAATTTTGTCAATTTTGTCAATTTTGTCAATTTTGTCAATTTTGTCAATTTTGTCAATTTTGTCAATTTTGTCAATTTTGTCAATTTTGTCAATTTTGTCAATTTTGTCAATTTTGGTCATTTTGGTCATTTTGGTCATTTTGGTCATGTTGGTCATTTTGGTCTTTTTTGTCATTTTGCTTATTTTGGTCATTTTGGTCATTTTGGTAACTCTGGTCATTTTGGTCATTTTGGTCATTTTGCTCATTTTGGTCTTTTTTGTCATTTTGCTTATTTTGGTCATTTTGGTCATTTTGGTAACTCTGGTCATTTTGGTCATTTTGGTCATTTTGGTCATGTTGGTCATTTTGGTCATTTTGGTCATTTTGATCATTTTGGTCATTTTGGTCATTTTGGTCTTTTTTGTCATTTTGGTCATTTTGGTCATTTTGCTCATTTTGGTCTTTTTTGTCATTTTGCTTATTTTGGTCATTTTGGTCATTTTGGTAACTCTGGTCATTTTGGTCATTTTGGTCATTTTGGTCATTTTGGTCATGTTGGTCATTTTGGTCATTTTGGTCATTTTGATCATTTTGGTCATTTTGGTCATTTTGGTCTTTTTTGTCATTTTGGTCATTTTGGTCATTTTGCTCATTTTGGTCTTTTTTGTCATTTTGCTTATTTTGGTCATTTTGGTCATTTTGGTAACTCTGGTCATTTTGGTCATTTAAGTTTTTTTTTTGAATTTTGGAGATTTTGGCGACAGTGGTGATTTGGGTCACTTCGGTAATTTGTTTCATTTCGATCATTTTTGTAATTTCAATCGTTTTGGTCATGTTGATCCTTTTGGTCAACAAAGTAATTTTTGTTGGTTTGATCATTTCGGATTTTTTTTGCAGTTCTCATTTATCTAAACAATTGTTTACAAGAGCTTACCTGATGCTATTTTCAAATTTTAAAAACAAGGAATCAAATTTTACCCTTAAAACTTCAAATAAACCTCTCAAAACCAATTGCCTTTTCACAACGTACTTAAATTTGAATCACTCTCCATCGAAGGTCCCCCTCTTCTTGCAATGTTCATTTCCCAGCTCGCACGAAGAAAGTCAGAAGCTCCTCAAATGTGCAATTGCGCCCCCTTTCCCCCCAAAGCCATGCTCCCACGCCATAAAACCCATAGACAAGTCTATATCCGGACGGCAGAGCCTGCCTGGATTGCGGCCCCACTTTCGCCACATCTCGCCTACTAGAACGAGCGAGATAAAAGCCCTCTTCTTGAAATTTCGGCATGGAAATGAGAGCAGGAAAAAAAAGAGTGAAAGTGGTTCGTTGAGTGGTGAAAGGTAAGCTTTCTCTGCTGAGAAAGGGACTGAGGAGGGGGAGTGAGGGGTAAAATTAAACAGTGTTTTCACCCTCTGCCTCCGTTTGCGCGCCCCCTTTCGGCAAGTGGGTTCCGTTGCCGGATTCTCCCGTGTGTCTGTCGTGCAATTTTCACCCAGGCGAAAACTTTATTAAATTAAATTTTATTAAATTAAACTGTATCCGTGTTATACAATAAAGATGAGGTTGTGGCGCCTCACTCGTTGCCGCTGCCGGGGGATTCTAGGCTTCTGAGGTGGGTTTTTCCTGTGGAGAAAGAAGGGGTGGAGGCAGCGCTTTCCAAACTATAAAATTAAATGTAGAATTTAAAACATTTAAACACTCGGTTTACCGATCTTCGTTTCGTAACCATGGCGAACATTGAGGAAAGGGAAGGGTTGTTAGTGGTGAGTGGATTAAGGAAGGGGTGGATAAGCAGATTTTTGAAACTTGTTTCGTCTACCCTCCCCTACCTTAGATGTTATGGACTGGGGTGAGGACATAAACAAAAGAGACACTGAAATCTCTGGGTTTTCCCAAACCATGAAGAGGATTAGTGTGTGCTTATTAGTTGTTGTGCAACACTTTTAGTTTCCTAGTTTCTCCCTCAAAAAAGCAAGATTTCAAGTCGTTGAAAGGGGGATAAGCCAGCAAAATTTGCTGTAGAAAAAAAACTACCCCCTTTTGATCGTAAAGTAGGCCCTGCTTTAATTAAAACACCCTTAATTTTCAAATAAATTCAATAACAGTGTTATTGCCTTCTCTGGTTTCGCCTCTTGAGCTTGTTCCGGTTGTTAGTCGGAAAACTGTTCGTATTTGTTCTCGGAAACCAACTTTTCCACCGTGTTCAACGTTCCAAGTAGGCCAGGAAAAGTCAACTCCACATCCAATGCCAACTGGTTCAGAATAACTCGAATTTCCCCACCCTAAAATAGCTCGCTCCACAACCCGAGAGCTTTCGCAAAAAGTTGAATCGTGTTATTCATAGACCATTGCCAGTCGCTGCCGGTTGCCACTGACTGGGAGCAAAACATACGTTTTACAATTCATATTAACATATTACGAACATTTCCTCTGCCCCCTTTGCTTCCACCTTTTGTGGTGAAGTTGGGTGCAAATTTTCCGCGTTTTCCGCAACCCGTTTTGCAGCGACCCAACATTTGCACCATTTTGAATTCCGTTCACACATCAATTCGTGCTTTTGCCTGGTGAACCTAACCTCACTTTACGATTCTCTGGGCTGGCTGAAAACACGCCAGTAGGCGGTGGAACGTCGCTGGTAATGTCACACACGCTGCGGGAAAGTTGAACGTGGGAAAGGCTACAAGATCACGCGGGATTGTGGCGCAGGTTGGAGGTCAATAGGGTTATTTTGAATCGTTTTATTCCAGATTATTATTTTTTGTTGCTCTAAGTTTATGTTTTAAGACATTTTTGAATTTCTTCAGCTGACAACTTTGCATTTCTGACTTGAATTCTATTCTCAGAAAGTGATTGTTCATTAAACCCATTGTCAGCACCAATATACATGTGCAGAAGTTCTGAATCAATTGGGCCTCGTCTGAAATTTAAAAATTTACAAGTGTGAGCTTCTTTCCAAAGCATTAGCAGGTTATGACTCAACTCTTCAACCGTAGTTCCCTCGAACATGTCGAAAGCATCGCCTCCTTTGACGATGTAGGAATTGGTAACCACAACATACTCTTGATTGACATCCAAAAATTGATATCCGTCGCCAACTTTGATAAAAATCATAGTTTTACTGCCTTCAGGTTTGCTGTAATCAACGCCTACTTTGATTCCGGCAACCTGCAGTAAGTTACGTTTGCATCTTCTATTCATCCAGGATCCGAACTCGATCGCTTTTTCGAGCGTTTTACCAGATATTTGTATCACACTGGCGTAAGTGCTGAAGGGTAAGGCGTTCATTATCTGTCCAGTAGTTATATCTGAAATTATATTATTGAAATCATCTAACTACGATAAACAGGTTGAAAATTTACTTCCAATTTGCAATGAGTTTCTGAAGGTTCCCGCGTGAATAAATGCAATCTTTGGTGGATTGGTTCGATTTTTAAAGTACCAGAGATAAGCGTCAGCTAGAGTGGATCCAATTTTACACTCCTTTTCACGACATTCGTTGTCTAGTTCAACTTTCGTTTCGCCAGCTACGATTGAAGACTTCTCAGCAACAACCTTCTTCCACTTTTGTAGTTCTGCGTCAATTTTGGCATCTTTCTCAACTGTAGAATCTTGATAGACAGGACTTCCATCAAATTTAACAACGTCCCCTTTCTCATCAAATTCCAAGTCAACATTTCCAACGTACAACCCATGGCACAGCGCTTGAACGATCAGCACCCGATGACCCCCACTGCTGTCGACAACCAGCGGGTACTGTCCATAAACGTTGTGACCACTTGGTGCCTTCCCCTCATTCCACAACAAAGTATGCGAATGTCCTCCAACGATCACATCGATATCGTCACCTGCTTGTTCCGCAATCAACCGATCGTCCACAATTCCACAGTGAGACAGGACTACTACGATCTCAACGCCTGCTTCTTTCAACTTTTTTGACTGCTCACGAACAGTTTCAACACTATTCCGGAAGGTGATCGGTGCTGTTGAACTCAGTTTATCCGTTCCATCGAAGATCACTCCAATTATACCAACTTTTTTACCTCCAACGTCAATCACAAATGGTTCACGCTTGACTAATTTCTTAATTTTACCAACAACTTCAGATTGGTCACCCTCTGGAATTATCAAATTTGACCCCAGCACAGGAGTCACCCCCTTAGTAGCTTCCAAAAAGGGCACCAACCCGGCAATGGTGTCATCAAACTCGTGATTTCCCAAAACCATCGCATGAGCTCCCAGCATGTTCATAAAGTGCTGGCTAACGTTCCACTTGAGCAGGTTGTACCAGACCGTGCCCTGGAAGACGTCGCCGGCGTTTAGGATCAGGTGATTCGAATTTTGGGCTTTTAATTTGTTGATTGTTGTGGAGAGCCTGGCGATTCCTCCAACGCAGTCGCTTCCTTCGCATGGTTTTGATTTGGGCGTGATTTCGTCGTACATTGCGTGGAGGTCGTTGAAGTGGATTATCTTCAGTTTAAACGAGTTGGTTGACGGTTTTTGTTGATCAGCAGATGTGTTATTAATTTGAGCGGCAATTAGGAAAATTACACAAATTATGATTTTTTGTAGCATTTTACACCAAATTTGAAGTAAGAATTGCTTTGGAAAAAAAATACTTCCAACCAACTACCATCTAACGATAAACTCAACTATAGACTGTGGGAATAATATCTCACACAAGTGCTTCATTACTTATTTGCTTAGTTGAATAAATCATTTACACTGTGATTTATTGAAGACAGGTCTATATGCAATGCAGTTCATGACAATTGAGCAATTCTCTACGAAATCGGTCTTTTTTCTTCAATTTTAATTTTTGTATTTTTTAATCCGACTGAAACTTTTTTGGTGCCTTCGGTATGCCCAAAGAAGCCATTTTGCATCATTAGTTTGTCCATATAATTTTCCATACAAATTTGGCAGCTGTCCATACAAAAATGATGTATGAAAATTCAAAAATCTGTATCTTTTGAAGGAATTTTTGATCGATTTGGTGTCTTCGGCAAAGTTGTAGGTATGGATACGGACTACACTGGAAAAAATAATACACGGTAAAAAAATTTGGTGATTTTTTATTTAACTTTGTCACTAAAACTTGATTTACAAAAACACTATTTTTATTTTTTTATTTTTTGATATGTTTTAGAGGACATAAAATGCCAACTTTTCAGAAATTTCCAGGTTGTGCAAAAAATCATTGACCGAGTTATGATTTTTTTAATCAACACTGATTTTTTCAAAAAATCGAAATATTGGTCGTAAAAATTTTTCAACTTCATTTTTCGATGTAAAATCAAATTTGCAATCAAAAAGTACTTTAGTGATTTTTTGATTAAGTGCACCGTTTTCAAGTTAAATCCATTTTTAAGTGACTTTTTTGAAAATAGTCGCAGTTTTTCATTTTTTAAAATTAGTGCACATGTTTGTCCAGTTTTGAAAAAAATATTTTTGAAAAGCGTAATATTGAATGTTTGGCCTTTTTGAAATGTTAGTCTTGATTTGAAAATTCCGAAAATATTTTTATCGAAAAGATCTAAAAATTTCACAAATGTTTCATATATTAACATTGAAAATCGAACCATTAGTTGCTGAGATATTGACGCTAGAAAATGGTGGGTTGTTTGGGTGAGACTTAGAAAACATCAATTTTCCTGTTTTTAAACCTTTGCATTGCAATATCTCAGCAACTAAAGGTCGTATCAACAAAGTCCGAATAAGCAAAATGTAGAGAATTTTCTCAGCATTTCAAAAATATTTTTTTCAAAACTGGGCAAACATGTGCACTAATTTTAAAAAATGAAAAACTGCGACTATTTTCAAAAAAGTCACTTAAAAATGGATTTAACTTGAAAACGGTGCACTTAATCAAAAAATCACTAAAGTACTTTTTGATTGCAAATTTGATTTTACATCGAAAAATGGAGTTGAAAAATTTTTACGACCAATATTTCGATTTTTTGAAAAAATCAGTGTTGATTAAAAAAATCATAACTCGGTCAATGATTTTTTGCACAACCTGGAAATTTCTGAAAAGTTGGCATTTTATGTCCTCTAAAACATATCAAAAAATAAAAAAAATTAAAAATAGTGTTTTTTTGTAAATCAAGTTTTAGTGACAAAATTAAATAAAAAATCACCAAATTTTTTTACCGTGTATTATTTTTTCCAGTGTAGTCCGTATCCATACCTACAACTTTGCCGAAGACACCAAATCGATCAAAAATTCCTTCAAAAGATACAGATTTTTGAATTTTCATACATCATTTTTGTATGGACAGCTGCCAAATTTGTATGGAAAATTATATGGACAAACTAATGATGCAAAATGGCTTCTTTGGGCATACCGAAAGCACCAAAAAAGTTTCAGTCGGATTAAAAAATACAAAAAAAATCGAATGACCGAAATCCTAGAGAACTGCTCAATTTGTTTTTCTATTAATTTATGTAGAGAATTTGAACATGTGTTGTTTAGATGATGAACAGAATCAAACACTTGCAATAATATGAATCTATTTTTTTAGATACATTATAATCATTTTCTACATAAAAAAATCATTATTATCTGACAATTTATTAAACAAAAAAAAGTATATTTAAGATTTTCAATATTTTGAAATTTATTTTATTTCAAATTTACTTAATTTTATAGCATTTTCAAAATCATTTTCCATTAGCTTTTTATTTGATTTTCCGCAAATCGTTTTTTTCACTACCTGAAAACATGCCATTTAAAATAATATTGCATTTAGTTAGTTATTTAAGAATTTGCTGGTTCGGCAAGTGTGACTATCATGACTTTTTCAATATAAAGTTTTTTTTTTAATTGTTCAGTATGTTTTAGGGGGCAAATCCCATATACAAGTACGATCAAAAATTTCGCATCCTAATTATGATTTTACAAAAAAATATGATTTTTTATCTTAAAAAGGTGAGGTAGATTCAAGTTTTGTAACGAAAAGTAATTAAGGTTTTTTTTAAATGCATTTTTTATCAATTTTAGCCTAGTTTACTGTAAAAATAGAAAATTTTTGATTTAAGAAATGTATCCTTTTTTGTTCATTTCAATAAAAAAAATCCAGGTAGGCGAGACAACTTCTTTTAATTATCTTTTTTGTAATTCAAAACTGGCCAATTACTCGCTAAAATGCAGTCTTACAAGAATAAAAACTGATAAAGATATTAGTATATTTATTATTTAACAAAAGAAGATAGCTCAGCCACAAATCACTTGATTTTTTTAAAATAAAATAAAATAACTTAAAAAAATATTTTCAATATTTTAAAATCTACCATATATTTAAAAGTAGGTAAAACATTTTTTTCTGGAAAAATCGAACAATTTCGCGAATGATTGGAAAAACAAACCTCACTTGAAAAAAACATATTACTAGAGTAAATTTTCAAAACAACCTATGAGTCATGGGTTTCCAATGCAGATAGGACTTTTTGAAAATTTGATCTAGATTGCACCAATTCTAATTCTTTGCAGAGCTGAACAACAGATTGTTCGATTTTAAAGTCCAAAAACGCAAATTTTTCTCAGCTGGAAAAACACATTTTTGCAAATGGACACGATTATTTAATAAACAAAAATATTTTTTCTTAAATTAAGCTAAAAGTGGTTGGAACTTAAAAATTATGCATTCTTTCAAAAAATAAATCAATTGTAAAGTACTTTTTGGTTGTCAATTCAATTCTAAATTAGAATTTTAATCTTTTTTTTTGTTTAAATTTTCTTATAGTAGAAAAAAAATCATAATTTTGGATTTGGAAAAATGGTTTTGTATTATAAAACGATAATTTTAAAATCAGAAAACATTTTGTCCGTGTTCTTTTTTTCTGCATAGTCTCATCAATACCAACAACTTTGCCGAAGATACAAAATCGATCAGAAATTTCATTCAAAAGATACAGATTTCAAACTTTCAATGTTGTATGAACTTATGCCAAGACTATATGGAGGCATTTATGGGTGAATCAATGACACAAAATGGTTTCTTTGGTCATAGGAAATGCCACCACAAAGTTTGAGATACATAAAAAATACAAGAAAAAAAATTCACGAGATTTGCTAATTCCTAAAAGAATTGCTCTAATCAGATCTGAAAAACACTCTTGAATAAAATTGTTCAGTGAATCGACTGTTTCCTCACTTAAGTTTGGGTTCCGTGTAATTTCTCAACTCAACATTCAAAACAGTGTCCAAAAGTTTTATTATTCAATACAAGTACTAAAATTAGCACTTTTAGCACTCAAATAATTTTTGATGACCATCAGTATGCCATTCCGTCACCATAAAATAACAGGAAAAGTGAGTATATTCAAAATTTAATTGCAAAATTATAATGAGAAGATACTTTCAAATTATAAGTTAATAAAATTGCTCATGAAACTGTTTTTAGTTTATCAATTTTACATTAAATATTTATTATTGTAAACGGTTTTATATTAATAAAATCAGTCGAATTAAATTCGATTCGATTCAATACTGAACTCAACGAATCCGTTGGACACAAATAATTTCCAGAATTCATTGCATATATTTTTGTTGTTACTTAAAATAATTTTTAAGAATCCTATGATAGAGATTGTTAAGCTGATTGAAAAACAGATCAAATTTAGTTGTATTCAAAATAAAATGTTCTCTCAAAGTTCTTAATATTCTAAGAGTCGAAAAAAATTAAAAATGATATTGTTAGTCCGTCTGAAACGAAAAAAAATCTTTTACAAATAAAATATCTGCAAAACATAGATTTTAATAAATCAAATTATAGCTCTAATAATCAACAATAAAAAATATGGATTATTGAATTTTCCCTGTACAATATCTCGTTTCGAAACAAATGTAATAAAAATAATTCAAATTGCTGCTACGCCTCAATTTCCTTCCAATCGCCATCATATCGAAAGAAGAATTTCTCCACCGCCATCCAATCGAATCGAGATCAAAGTCTGCGCTGCCCGCTGGACCATCAATTTTGGCCAAGCACAAAATCTCGCCACCGCAACCGGTTCCTCCAGCAGTCCTCATAATTAGATTTGCCTAGGCAATAAATCCCGGATTAGTGGATTTGCCCCCACTCTTTCTCTCCCATAAAAAAGAGCCCCTCCGAAAAAACCCACGAATCAATCTAGGCTAAATCAACGCTTGATCGACTCGGAACAAAAAAAAGTCTTCCTTCTCCTCCCTCTCGAAACAACATTTTCCACGCCGGAGTGGAAAAAAATAATAATAATCATCAGCAGCATCATCACCATCACCATAATCACCCTCGTTGTCGACCAACGGCAACGGGAGGAGGGGGTGGCTTCGGGAGGAAGAGGAACATTTTCCAGGCCCAAATTGGATTCGCTTTCTTCTCGTGCAGTCACGCGTGAATTTCGGCGGCTGCGGCGCGACGCCACCACTGGGATGATGATTATAATAATTTTGCACCCGCATCCCGTTCCGAGCTCAAAAAGGGCCCAAACTTCGCCCGGAACCATCCACGTGGAGCGTCCAAAGCTCTGAGCTGGCGAAACGAATTAATTTTTACCAATTTTGGGTGGCCTCTTTAAACCCACGGGGTGACGACCCGAAAATTGAGGGTATTTCCGGTGCGGGAGAAGATCTCGTTATTGTGCTTCAGGTGCGACTTTTTAGAGGATGTTGCAGGAAGGAAGTGACAAGGAGGTACCAATTTAACCTGTTATCAGCTGCATTGGATTTGATTCTGATAATATTCTTATACTATTTTTTGAAATTTGCTTTAAAAAATCAATATAATAACATACGAATTTCAGACATCCGAGCACATCCCTCTCAAGCTCAGGAAACGAGTCCAATTTGCGATTCTAATTCCGCCCACACCGAAACCAATTTTCACCCATTTCCATAACTGTCGCGTGATCTCTCTCGCTACTGACTGTTGGCACCAACCAGCAGAGCAGATTTGTTCCACCTAATTGAATCGTATAACCCCACAATTTTCCTAATCGTCCTTTCCATCAACCAGCAGAGAAGGTGACACCTTCATACACATGGTTGAGGGGAAGTTGAGTTGGGGGGAAGCTAATCAGTAATAGCAATAACAAAAGCAATAATCATCATATTCATCACCTTGCGTCGGAGTTGAATTCAGTGACGACGAGGAGGACGAGGACGACTTCGATCTTCCCTAATCGCGTTTGCCGAGAAGAAAATTGTTTTTTCCTGCTCTCTTTCTTGAAAAGGAAAAACGTCCCGGTTTGAATCTTGGGCTGCAGCCTATCATTATCTCCATATTATTGCAAGCTTGCACAAGCACACGCGTTCAGCGTTAGATTTTCTTTGGAGTGGAAACGGAAAATTTGAGTATTTTGGGGAAATTGCCACATGATTGAAGCAATAGCAGGATTATGATAATAATTTGAAACTGATGGTGAAGGGAAGAAAAAATGTTATGGTAATTTTACTTTTATTGATATTAATCAAAAATGTTCTCATTTGTTAAATTTGTTTGATCCAAATAATTTGTTTTGCAATTATCAAGTAGTTCTCAACTATTTCGCAAATCAACTACTCTTTGTATTTATTTGATTTGGATGAAACTTTGTCAATACGTTCTATGCCAGAAGAAGCCAATTTGTATCATTAGTTTTAACCAATGAAGTCTCCATACAATTTTGGGGGGCTGGTCATAAAAAATGGGTTTTAAAGGTATGAAATTCTGAATCATGAAAAAGGATTTTTTTAGAGTAATTTTTAGGCTGTTGCAAATATATTTTAAAATGAAAAAAATAAAAAATATAAATATTGAAATAACAAGCCAAAGTTTCAACATTTGCTTGGAAAAAGTGTTTTAAAATGCATTTTGCACTATTTCAGTTGTTTTGCAATCATTAGTTTTCAAAGAATGGAAGATTTAACAAAAACAAATAATTTTGCGAAAAAAAACATTTTGTGATAATAAATATCGCAAATTTTCAAAAATTCAAGAGATTTTTAATTCAACCTAAACATGTTAAAAATGATTCTAAACGCAGGGGAATGCATTTTAAATTGATTTCAGCTGATGCAGTTCAATTTCCATTGAAATTTTGAAATTTCCTGACAATTTTTTTTTGCCCCCTGATTTTATGGGCAAACTCTGAAGGGAGACAAAAACTTCAAATAAAATTTGTACCAGCCTAAGTGTCTTATCAATAAATTTCTTTTATTTATTCTATAAAAAAAAGCTTTAAATGTGAATTTGAAAATGTAGATGAAAGGAAAGGTAACAAAAAATGTTATCCAGTCAATGTTGATTTTTTTTTTTTGATAATTTTAGAATGTGAATTTAGAACTATTTGACACGTTATCTGGATTTTTTAATGACGGTTTTTGAGGAAAAATTATGAAATTTGCATTGTTTATTAAATTCAAATAATAATATATTTTAAAAATCTAATCAAAATCAATAATACACGTATATATAATAACAGTCTCTTTAAAAATATTACATTGGAAAAATAATATAACTAAAATATAAAATAATTTTCCCTTACAAGGTAAATTGATGTTGATAAATGCCGAACAAAAAAAAAATTTTATAAAATTGTTGTCAATTTCAAAGTATTGAAGCGTTCATATTTTTTTCACAATCAAATCTGAATTTCTTTACCGGTTTTCACCGGTAAAAATAAATTAAAAAAATCCTGAGATTCGAAATTCCCGGTTTTGGAAAAAATAAATTGTGATTTTTGAAAATTATTAAATTTGCAATCGAAACGTACGTAAGGCGTACGTTGCCAATATTTTTAAATCTTACATTGCCCTTCCCCCTTCAAAATCGGCCCAAAAAATAAGGGAGCAAAAATATGTATTCAAACAAAATCTATTTTGAAGCACTTTTTTATTCAAATGTAATTACCATGGTCTTTTTTAGCATGGCTTGTTATTTAAATTTTTATATTTTTTTATTTTTTCCCTCCCCCTCGACTTTAGCCAGAGTAAAAAAACATTAACTTCAAAAAATATTTGCAACAGTCTTACAATTTTTTTAAGTTATGTGCACCGCTTTAGAGTTCCAATTTTCGGAAATTTTAACATGTTTCATATATTGAAAATTCTTCATGAACGAAAGCTGTAAAAAATATTTTTTTCTGAGACACAGCCTAACGAATCGACGAAAATGAGTTTTCTTAAGTATCACCTTATTAACTTGTAATTTTCTATTTAAAATCAAGCGTTATATTTGAATAGGTCTACAAATTGGTAATTTTCTTCAAATCATACTTTAGACTTTATTTTGAAATTATTTTTATTGAATAGATCACAACATTTCGTAAAAGTTAAATTTTTTTAACTATGAATTTATTTCAACTTATTTTATGTTACTTTGAAGCTGCAAAAAATTTTCTCAGCTTTTCATTAAAAAAATCAGTGTGGCATCAGAAAGCATTTCAAAAAGTTTAACCTATTTGAGAATATAATTTCAAAATGGTGGACGTTATCAACAAAATTGGTGAAGTACTTTTCGATTGCAACTTTTATAAAGCCTTTAACAATATTTTTTGAAATTTTTTGATCGCATTTTCGATATTTTTCAAAAACATTTTATTAGATGCTAATCTCTGGAACCAGATCTTGCACCATCATGCACTATGCCTCAAAAGTTGTCTTTTTAAATAAAAAAATCGATATCCCAAAAATGTGTATTTAAAATCGTGTTTTTTTTTCGTGTACCTTCAGTCCTAATAGAAATCTTCAATTTTGCCGAAGACACCAAATCGATCATTTTTTTTTCTCAAAATACATGGATATGGACAAAGCATCAAATAACAAATATAAAATGGGATAAATAATTTGTATGATATATGCATGAATCATCATCTAAAAACGAATAATTATTCTTTTGACTTGAAAATTTTGTTTTCAAATGTAGAATATGGCAGATATTTCCACAGTTCTTCTTTAGGGAGGGGAAACGCAAACATTTATAAACAAAATACTTACATATTTTTAGAAAAAATATTTTTAATCATCCGAAAATTATATTAAAAGTATGTTTCACTTTATAAATTAAATATTCATTTTTGTTATTTATTAATGGTTTAGTTTTAATTAAACTTCAAGAAGTTTTGATAGATTGTTCAATTTAAATGGTCAATATTTGGAGCCATCCTTTAAAAAAATAAGTAAAAAATATATAATCAGATCCTCCACAATCTTATGTTAGTTTTGCCGAGCTTCCGTGGCCGTGAGGTTACGGGTTTCGCCTTGTAAGCGGAAGGTGATGGGTTCGATTCCTGTCTGGCTCGGCAAAGTCAGATCCCTTAAAAGAGTAAATATGCTCACTGGGAATACTGACCGGTAGGGGATGGGTTTCGACTTGCGACGTGCTGGGTTTCCAATCCAGAGGTCGTGAGTTCGATTCTCGTACCGGGATGATGAAGTTTAAAAAAAAAAAAAGTGTTGAAAGAATTTAATTTCAGCATCTCTCCCTCATTAAACCACTTTTGGAATGTACATCACCCTCCCGTAAACTCACCTCACTTCCTCGCAACAGGAGAAGAAATTATTTAAACTTTATTACAACCTCTTGGCGGCAGTTTACAAGTTTGGCCGGGAAAAAGCCTCCACGAGAAAAACCTTCTTCCCCCAAAATAGTTTACCGAGGTGAGTTTTGCTGTGGCCCAAGATTAAAGAAATGTAGTTTTGATCCTATTCCAGTGGGGAGAAGAGGCACACTTTATAATCCAAGGCAAGTACATTAAATTTATGACCGCTTAATGGGTTTGTCACAGTGTTAAGAATGCAGATAAATTCCGGCCCGTAATCACACTCCCGGTGGCGTTAACGACACTTGTTTTGGGGTTCGCAATTGTTTTGGTATTCAAGTGTGGTTTTTCGTCCGGGGTCCATCACCTTCGTCCATCTTCTTCTAATCAAGAAGTGACTTGGATTGCGTTCGACCCCTCTTCTCTGGGGAGCAATTCACTGGTGGCTTCCTTCTTTCATCAGTTGCAGATGATGCTTTGGATTCCCTAGAGGGGGGTAACCCCTCCAAGAAGCAGATGTAATTGAACTCGTTTGAAAGGGAAAGAAAGTCTACATTTTTTTTCACAGAACGATGATATTGATATTGAAGTAAGATATTCCAAAAAAATAATCCAAGTTTCAATGCTAATCTTTACAATTTAAAAGTCCAAGAAACTAACAAAATAATTCACAAAATGTTGAAGCTACTCCACCGTACAGCTATTGATAAAATGCATGTGCCAAATTCCGAAAATACCTTAGCCATTCCATCACTCCAAGCAAAGCTGGACTGCATGAACCAATTCGTCCGTTTAGAGGGACCTGCCAACCAACCACGTTGGGGCGGAGACCAAACCAATAAAACACAAAAGCGTTGGGCAAATATTGGAGACCGACAATCCCTCTCGAGTGGTGCTGCTGCTGCTAGTTCGGTCAGTTGGTTTGGAATGTCGACTGGATTGACTCGATGGATGGATTGAGGGTTTTTTAGGAGGGGTTTTGTTTGGTTGAGCCTCGGGTTGAGCTCTCCGGGGTTTGGAGGGTTGACCTCCGGGTGTGAATTTGTGAGGTTTTTGTTATAAATGTTGGTGGGTCGATATGTATGCGTGAAGATGGGTCTAAAACATCTGATTAGGAAGTCCATTTTTCGAGCCTTTCGATTTTCCACGACGAGGAAGACAAAACACTTGTTGGACTTGTTCAAGAAAGTCCTGCTGCCATTCAAAGCTCAAAATCCTTGTGTTTTTATTTCATCAAGTGTCCATGTCCCAAGCCGAATCGTAAGCTATCGATACTTGAACAGAGCAATCAGCTTAATCCCGGCTCATTCCCATCACCATTTGGCGTTGGTTGTTACAGCCTAACACAACGACGCACCCAGACCATAAAGAGCTTATCCTATTTAATAAGGAAACACATCCAACTTTTAGAGACCAGCCTGTGAAAACACCGCATTCAAATCGACTTGAACGTCCGACCAACCAAAAGCCAGAGAGAGCTGGCCGTTATCGAGAAGGCAAATGTTATTACAACCAGCCCGACCAACCAGGCTTGCCCATTGAAGCGTCTCTTCCTGTAGGATGTTCTGGGAGTTGGAAAAGTGCCTCTTAACTCGCTGTGAAAAGTGCAAACAAAAGACGATGTTGAGCTTGGGGGATAGTTTGAGGAAAGAAAAACGAACGAGCGAAGCTCGATGAAGTCATCAGAATTTATGATCTCAAAAAAGGATGCTCTTTTTTAATCCATCATTCTGGACGGTTGCAGCTCTGATGAAGTGGGTTAATCAATGACCGGACCTAATGGTGGCAAAAAGTAAGCTTGTTTCTTGTCGGAATCTGTTGAAACTTCTGCAGAACCAACTCGACAAGAGCCACCAGCAGCTTGAGTGCAATCAAATCGAATCTTGATAATGATGATGATTGGCAACTACTCTCCCTCGAAGCTCCAGCTCTCTATTTCATCTTCACAACCCTCCGGAGGATTCTCGTTGCGGAGCGTCTATTTCTCTAATCTAGCCGAGTGAACCAGACTATCTCGTTGATTATTCTCCAGTGGCCAGCAGTCGGCGGTCGGCGCCCTACAGAACTTTTGCGTTTTTCCTTGGTGGGAGGTGAATTTGGTCAGCCACCAAACAAAAAACAATACCAGTGTGCTGGTCCGATTGACCCCGAGCTGTTTCCGCTGGAATCCAAATTAAGAGAAACACTCGAGCCTGGTTTGGCTTGTGTTCGATAGGGGAGAGTGACCAATTTTTGATCTCAAACAAAATATCAGCAAAAGTGGAAGTGAATTCAGGTCAAATTACGTCAACCCTACCCTAAAGGCCAATTGACCAGCCCATACACAACGCCGATCCGGTGGTCGAAAACGTGTTTTTCGTGTGTATTTTAGGGGGGGGGGGGGTGGTCCAGCTCACCTGCGAATTTAGGCCGGTTCGTGTGTGTGCCACCATTGTGTTGGCATTGCCTTCGAGGGGTGGGTCGGAAAAACTATAGTGACGAAAGTACGTGATCTGGTTACCGGAGCTGCAAAATAGGGCTGCAGGGCGAAACAAAAAAAAAAAGTCCGTAGGATGCGGCATTTAACGGAGACTTCTGGTAGGTTTTTTTTGGCTAGGCTATTGAGCCTTCATAGGAACGGCCAACTTGGATGGTAGTTGGTATCGATTGACTGGAATTGGCCGAAAATTAGACAATGGTGTCGAAATGGATTAGTGATGGAGATATGTGAGAGTAGCTTAACCTTTTTCAATCCCTCTGCATATTTTTGGTGGGCTTTAATCTGAAAATGTCTAAAAAATCATTTTCTACATTTTTTATTTTCAAGAAGGCAAGGAAAAGAAGAAGTATCCTTGCCCTCATTTCAACATTTTGTAACCTTCCAGCAAATATTTTTAAACCCTATTTTTTGAGAGATTTGAATTAGCATTGCCGTTTTGCCTTCCTCGCTGAGGTATATAAAATATATTTTTTTTAATAAAAAGCTCGGAGACCCACCTTCATGTATACCTATCAACCCTGTCTCAAGTTATGACCACTTAAGTAACTTTTATGCACATTTTTGAAGCCGGATCTCACTTACATGAATCTAACCTATGTTCGGATCCTTAATCCGACCCATCGTTGGTTAGGTAATTGAAAGACCTTTCCTACGAATCCAAAACATTGAAGACTTGGTAACACTGTCTGAAGTTATGACCACTTAAGTGATATTTGTGTACTTTTCCATTCATGATTTAATAAAAATAGATAAAATTTGTGTCAAAACTCATCATATTACCCATTTTTGGTAAATAATGAGGAAGGCAATAACCACATAGGTGGATTGAATTAGTTTGTTTATATTTTATTTGAATGATCCTCTACATTTTCGCAAATCGACTTATATTTATATTTTTAAATTTGTATGAAACTTCGTCAATGTATTTTCTATAAAGAAAAAAAAACCATTTTGCATCATTAATTTTTCCATAGAATTTTGAGGGCTGGTTATACAAAACGTGCCTGTGAATTTTCGAATAAATGTTCCGGCAAAGTTGTTGGTTGTAATCAGGACTGTTTGAGGATTTTTTTTATACTTTTTACACTAGATTTTGAATTCCAAAACACGTACTTTTGTCTAATTTTTGATAAAATTTGATATGTTTTTGAGAACTAAAAATTAAAACCATTTTGATAAAGTGCTCCGTTTACAAGTCCTTTGCATTTAAAAATATTTTTTGTAATCTTAAAAGCCTTAAAAATTTTTGATTTATACTTAAGAGCAAGTTTTTCACCAATGTGTAACAGGTCGTATCGAGGTGCGCCAATTTAGATGAAACTTTCAGCGTTTGTTTGTCTATACATGAGATGAACTCCTGCCAAATATGGGCCTTCTACGACAAAGGGAAGTGGGGTAAAACGGGCATTGAAGTTTGAGGTCCTAAAAACATAAAAAAAATTTACAATTGCTCTCATTTCAATAAAACTTCATCAATTCCAACTCTCTTAGATGCATTCGAAAGGTCTTTTGAAGCACTTCAAAATGAGCCATAGACATCCAGGATTGGTTTAACTTTTTCTCATAGCTTTTGAAAATTACTGTTAAAAATGGATTTTGTTAAAACGTTAATATCTTTTCGCAACAGCCTCCAACACCCGTACTCCTATAGGTCAAACGTTTGGAAATTTCATGGACTATAAGCCTACGGTGTTAACTTTTTGGCCAATCGCAGTTTTTCTCATAGTTTTTCAATTTTTCTATAACAAACATTTTACAACGTTAGTTTTTGCCCTGTAGGCTTTCATAGCGGCACTTTTTTTGGTCTCAATTCTGACATATTTGGAATCCTTGGAAAATTTCACGTAAGTTAGAAGTATTGGAGTTGTAAATTTCATTTAAAAAATAATTAAAAAAAACATTTTTGAAAAAAGATATAGATCTTATTTACCCTGTGAAAGAGTTGAACCAGCCTCCGGCTGAAAAACTCTATAATAAAGAATAAAAAAAAAATTACCCTGTGATCAATACGTCAAATGCTGTATCAAGTAGGCGCAAACCTGTTATACCTTTAATCCAAAAAATTGTTAAAAAATATTTTAATTCATTCTAAATGGCATTTTTTTTCAATCAAATTTACTCCAATACTTCTAATACTGCATTAAAACTTCACTTTCTCCACGTCTTAAAACCAAACCCTTTAAACTGGCCATCATTTCTACAAACCATACAAATCGTCCTGCTCCCGAACCCATCCGTCACCGTGTCAAACATAATTCCCTCCAATCATCCCCGTCAGTCATCAAACCAGGCACAACATCAGCGGAAAAAAATCTCTCCCCAGAGAGCCACTTGAACGCGTCTCTCGACTTTCGCTGATCCCAGTAAGCCGATGTTTATGATATTGATAAACCCGTCGAGTCGTGTCGACTCGTGGACTGCTGCGATTGATGCGCCACTCCGTCTGCCATTATCAACTCGCTTCACGTAGCAACGTGACACACATGATGGCCTGCTTGGATCCCGTTTTTTTTTGTGCCGCGCGACGTGTTGCAACATACTCGACTTGCGACTTGATTTATGCACGATCAGCAAGATGACACCCGGGGACGGGAGTTTTATTTTATGAGCTCGAGCATTAACCCTAGTTCGGTGGCCATTTGTTTACCTTTTCCTTGAAGTTAAGAGGAAGTTTTTACAGTAAATTGCTGGTATGTGAAGGAACTTTGAAATTCGACAAACGTTTTTTCTACGCTTCATTACACTTTATTTTTCGGACTGTGACAAATTGTAGCAAATAAATATCGGTCTTACATGTGTTTGTTATGAAAGAGAAGACAGTAACTCTTTGCGTTTTTGTGATACTGATGCAATAATATAGCTACATTTATCCGCCAACTTAAGGGGTAACACGCCACGTAAAAAAATAAGTTGTATTAGTGAAGTAGAAAGTCACTTCAAGTTTTGGTGATGTTTGTTCACTCTCGCTATGAGCTTTTTGATGGCAATTTCCAGAAACGATTTTTTAATTTTTTTAATGTAAAACTTAAGAATTCCTCTTACAACAAGAAAAGCGAATCTTTCAGCAAAGATTGCAAATAAAAAAAAAAGTCTCCTCTCAACTCTCTCCTCTTTCTGGTTGGGTAATAAACCTGCCTTCATGCTTTCACCACACGCTGCGCGAACGTGAAGTGTGTTTATATTAGAAAATTTGTTCACATTTTTTTGCCCCCATACTCCCACACTCACTTACTTTCCGCGTGCACGGAATGACTTTCACGTATGATGGGAAACGACGACGACGACGTCGAGGACGGAAGAGGACTTAACATTGTGTCAAGAGCATCCGCAGTCCCCGTCGACGGACGAACCGCCTGCAAGTCGATGTTATTTATTGCTGCAAAGTACATAAAATAGCTAATAATCATAAAGTTTAATATAAAAATTATGCTATTAAAAGTTTTCCCTGCAGCGGGCGAGGAGTGTGGTCGAGTCCTTGGCGTGATGTCGGTCGTTGAGGATGTAACCAGACCGCTTGGAAAAAGGGTAGCAGAAAAAGGCAAGACATGAAGGACTTTGAGTCGAGGTCCAAGAGTAGAATCGACCGCAGAAGGGCAGGACTCCGGATCCGGATTAGCATATGTGCAGCAGTGTTGCTGGCTGGTTCATTGGTTGGTGGGGCCGGTTCCGTTCATGTTCCGGTTTTGTACTTGAAGGTTATGTTAATGTGTGAGCTTTCATGTGCTTTTACGTGATGATGATCCTGTCGGTCTGAGGTTGGGAATATCGATTGGGGAAAGGATGATAAGAGGCATTCGTATTAACATGTTGGAGATAAATAATCTCATTCAGTTTTTTTGTGAATATAACAAAAGAACAATTAGGAACAAATTATTCCAACATTTCTTAATTGACAAGATAATCGTTTGTGCAGATGAAAAAAAAAAAAATATTTAAAGAAAATCAAGACAAAAACACTTTAAAACAAATGGGAACAAAATTGTTAAAAGTGAATAGAATTGTTATTAGAATAAAAATGCAACTTTAGGAAACTCGAAATAAAATTTATAAAAGGCGTCATCCATAAAGTATGTCACGCTGTAGGGGGGGAGGGAGGGTCTGAGCAAGTGTGACATTGCATGTTATAAGTATAGGAAAAGCGTGACAAAGGGGGGGAGGGGGGTAAATTTTGGCTGATTTTAACGTGACGTACTTTATGGATGAAGCCAAAGTAAAAATATGATCATGGATGGATGGATGGATGAAGCCAAAGTAAAAATATGATCAATCAGCTAAATCAGCCAAAAAACGTTACTTAATCCACCAGAAGGTGGTTGCTGCCTTCCTCCTGAAAGCTTTGGCTAACCCTTCCTTAATAAAGACACTATACATCTGAGTGCTGCCATCTATGATAAATTTAATTATTCATTTGAAAGCACTGCAGTGTTTGTGTGCGTGCACGGCGTGCACTGAGCGGAAAGTTCCGACAGCTATCCGCCGGAGCTCTCAAATTATGTAAATAATGACCCTTTTAAGGATCAACCAAAACAGTTTTTCTAACATAACTTTTGAAGTACTGCACCAAACCGGATGAAATTAAAAAAAGACTTAAAGGACCTGAAGGCGAGTCCAAAAATATAGATCCGGACAAAATCGGTCCGGCCAGTTCCGAGAAAAGTGAGATATGTATACGTAAAGGTATATCTAGAAGGCTTCTTAAAAAGTTCAATTTTTGAGTGATTTTATAGCCTTGCCTCAGTGAGGTGAGGAAGGCAAAAATCATAATCCCAGAAAATAATTGAAAAAAAAAACAAGTTTAAATATGTAAAAACAATAAGTCAATAAAAAAGACATAAAGGAAATTCTAGAGATTTTTTTCTAAATCAAAAGCAAAACAAACATGAAAATACAGAAAAATATTTAATCAAAATCAAAAGAAACAACAAATTAAAACCAAACCTGGCAAAGCATAAAGCAAATAAGAGGAAAAAAAAAAAGTATCAAACAGAAAATTATTGAATTTTAAGTATCAGACGGTATTCTTGCTTGTACACAAATATTCATTTTGAAGCGGATTCTTAAAATTTATGCTTGCAAATCTATAAACATTGTTTTATTATCAACAGCGTTTTCGAAGTTATAATAATTGATTTTACGCCTTCATTGAATTATTTTCAAACCGTGTTTACAAGCAATTTACATAGTTATCATTTTAAAATGGAAAAATTATTTTCATTTGAATGATTTTGTAATTTATTATTTATCATGGATTTTACTAATATTAACAAGCAATTTTCTGAGATTTTTTTCCTCCGCATTTTTTTTAAATTATAAATCTGGCTTTAACTTTTTGGGTGCCATTTGTATTTCCAAAGAAGCCTTTTTTAATCATAAGTCAGTCCATATTATTTTCCATACAAATTGGGCAGATTTTCATACAAAAATTGTTTGTGAAAATAAAAAAAAATATTTAGAAGGATTTTTATGATCAATTTAATGTCGTCATGTTGTAGGAAAAAATAAGATGACGAAAGGATTTATTTGGCTTATTTTTAAAATCTTTTTTGTTACTTAAATTTAATTTACAAAAAAAACACACTTTGACATCTTTTCAAAAACTTTCAGAAAGGGAATTTTTTTTGCCCAAGTAATATTTTTTAACATGATTATTAAACCTTGAAATAAATAGAAAAAAATTAGTCATCATTTAAAAATATAAAATTGAATTAAAAAAATGCTAAAATTTTGATAAGTGCTCCGTTTTCTAGTTAAAACCAGTTTTCCTTTTTTTTAAAGTCGCAGCTTTTGATATTTCAAAAATAGTTCTTATGTTTGCCCATTTTTTAATAAACTATAAAAAACGGGTTCATTTTATCAAAATTTTACTAAGGTCACACCACAATATTCCCCCTTTTGTTCGCAGTGGTATCAAGGCTCAACAAAAAAAATAGGTAAAGTAAAAGTAAAATGGTTTAAATTTTACATAAAAACAAGTTAAAAATTATACCCGTTTTTTAACTTTTCTAAAATTACTATTTTTTAAGGTACGTTTATGGAAAAAAAGAGAAAAAAAGTCAAATTTCCTGGCGTCACATTCCTATAAGCCAAAACCAGGTGAATTAATTTCACTCAATGAATATTAAATTCCCACAAAACACCAGCCTTATCAAAGCACCCCAACCATCTCTGGCCAAACCAATGAAGACTAAGTCTTGATGAAGAAACTGCAGGGTTAGAACCAGGCTTCAGACGTGCATCGGCACTCAATAGCACTTCACCACATTTTGAGATGATGGCCTAAGCAAACCGGCAGAGTGAATCTTTGCTCACTGTGCAACACATCAAACTTCAGTTCGATGTCTATAATTATCGTTTTTCACTGTACAATGTGCATTACCAACAAATTAATAGTGATTTGAATAACACAAATATTTCAAGTGCTTAATGTGCTATTTAGCACTCAAATAGCACTTCATCGCTAAAACTGGCGAATAAGTGAAGATAAAGGTTTCGGTCGTTCAGTAACTTATAGAGCAATGAAAAAAACATACTTATTGTATGAAACAAATCGATTTGATGCCTTTGCCAAGCCATGACCTTAAAAAAACTGTCAAGTGCTATTGAGTGCCGATGCACGTCTGCCAGGCTTCCTCCCTCCCCCCTTATTTAACAATCACATGACTTGCTCCCTCTCTCTCTTAGTCAAAGGAGGTTAGAAACCAAGTCAAAGGAGGCTGCTGTGCGAGCAAAATTTATTCACTTTAATTTAAGCATTAAATATGCGAACGAAAACGTCGATGTAGTGAACACACACACGCACACAAACATGAAGATTCGCAATCGATTGCTTAATTTACATAAAGCAATATTTATTGTTCAACCGGGCCGGTCGTGCCCTGGGTTCGATTGATTCTGGTCCGAACCCCCATGCCCTCGAGGAGACTCTGAGTGGGGGAGGAAGTAAATCTACCAGCAGCCAGTCTTAGTAACTGTGTGCCGTAATTGATAATATATGATCTCTTGCTGGTGGCAGCAGTTTTGGTTTTGGTTTGAGCTCAATTGTGGGGGTGGTGGTGGGGAGGTTGCTGATTACGTAAACATTGGGCTTGCTTGGGTGGGAGATTTAGATTTGCCCCCCGGAGGACTGTTGTAGGGTAAAAGAGACAAGCCTCGAGGCGTTTGTTTATGCGTTGCTGGTGGATCAAGTTTAATTAGCATAATAGAAGGGTCCCAGCCGCGGAAGCAACCCCGGACCAGGCCGGGCTGATTGGGTTAATTTTGGCTTTTTACTGCTCTCTGGCCTTTTGAGGTTGAACGGGGAAAGGGTTGATTAAATCTGCGAATTGAAGTAAAACTGAAATTAAATTTCAACGATTGGTTTTACTGGGGGGAACCGAAGTAGGCGTTTTCAGGAGGTTATTAAAATACATCGATTTAGGATTTGATTGCAACAAAACTGCCTACTACGATTTTATTAACCATATTAAACAGCATTTTTAAGGATCTCAGGCTCGAAATCAAGTTTAGCCTACTACGTCGAAGTTCTAAACCCCTTCCAACATCTAGAAAACTTCCCAAACCAGCCTACTTAGATCGCCCCAAGGTGTTTAGTCCAACCACCTAAAACTAAACTTGCTCAACGCAACTCGACTCAACCGGCTAAAAAGTTGCTCCCAACAAATTTCATCACTCATTTGCGGGAACCCAAGACCTGGGAATCTGGTCCGGAAAGCAAGCAAAATTAGAGAACTGCCATGATGTGCATCAGGAAGTTGTCACTTGGCGCACACACAACTGCTGCCAGCGACAAGACATTCGCCGGTAAGTTGGACAAAGTAGGAAAAATCTCCGCCCCGGAACTCGAATAGAAGCAGCAGCAGCAGATGTGACTTTTTCCGGGGGGGAGCTCCGGTAAATTTTCCGCAACAATTATAAAACACAATTAGATTTTTGTCACGTACAGAGTGTCGGGAAGCGAATCTAGAATTGCTGTGAGTGAGTTTGAGTAAGTGAGTGGAAAACTGCAACTTTTTCTTTTCAGGGAAAACTAAATCTAAAACTGTTCGGTACTTTTGCGTGGAGACGAAGGTTGATAATGACTGTTCCGTGTCCACCGAAGTGAATAAGTTTGAGTTGTGATGGAGGAGTGAGATTTATTCGTTTAGTTTATTAGTTGGAAGGGTCCTAGAACAGGTTCGTCACTTGCTACTTTTATTAATTTTGATTTGAAATACCGATAAAGTGTTTTTTTTTTTATTTTTTCATGTGAATTTTCTACATGAAATAAACTGTTTATGAAGATAAACACGAAATTGTTGCTTACATTTTTAAACTTTTTATTTTTTATTTTAAAGAATATTTTTAAAACACATTTCCGTCCACATTGAATCTCGTTCCATTCCAGAATGTTCAATTTCATCTTCCTCTCCTGTTCAAGACAACAGAGGACAATCACCGAACCTGTCGACAGATCCTATTATCACCTTGGGCCAGCTTACCCGGTGCCTGGTTTACAATTCCTGCGGGTGTCTCGCAGAAACCACCCCCCGTCTGCAGCATAAATAAACGCTGTGTGTGTGTGTTAAGCTGTGTAATGTCTGCATGTGCGCTCATCAATTGACACTTCTTCACACCCTTCCAGCCCACACACACACACCGTAATTAAGCGACGGAATTTGATTACAAAAGGACAATCAAGACGAAATCCTGTGTGTGATGGTGTCTCGTGTTGCTGGCTCGTTTACTCGTTCACCACTCTCGCACACACAAACATACACACGAGCAGCTTAAACGAACTCGTTTGCGACGCCATTTAATGATATATTCAAATTCAATTTTCACGTCATTCGTCGGTGCCCCCCATCGCACATGGTTAGTGCAAGTAGGCGATGACTTTATACGGTCGCTTGTTCAGGGATTCACTAACCAATCGAAACACGCACACTTTGATCGACGTTTTCTCGTGACTTTGGAAGCAGTTTAAAGGGTTGACGCTGGAAAGTTTGATGAAATTTGGCCCTCTTTTGAAAAGTTAGGTTAACCGATTGTCAAGTGTTGAACTGTCAGGGGATGTTTCTGGCTTGCTCTTCTAAAACGTTCATAATTTGATGGTTTCGAAAAAGTTTTAATCTATGTATGAATTTCAGTTTAACTGTCTGCATTTTTTTAAAAGAAAACATCATGCACAGAAAAAAATCAATTCCTGAAATCGTGAATTGTGCTAATGAATTGAAAAACCACGAAGGAATTTATTCATGAGTATGGTGCATTTGCACTATCATGAACACAAATCACGATTTCGGGAAACGACTTTTTTCCGTGTAGCTAGAAAAGAGAATTTGTATGTATACAAACTAAACTTGACAAACTTTGTCTTGTCATTTTTTATTGTTTCTACGTTGTATGAGTGTTAAATACAATTTACAGATGTGTTTTATTCTCAATTAAAGGCACTTTATTGTGAAAGTTTCCGAAAATGATCATCTTTTTTTTGCAATTTAAAACTCTGCCAAAGATATTTTCGTAAACCAAAAAAATCCCATTCGGATTTTGATCATCGGACTACTGGTTGCTGAAATGTAGCTTCTTAAGTTTTTTTTCAGTGTAATTATAGAAGTCCTCATTTTTCATCTGACGATATCTCAAAAATTATGGTTTAACTTTAAAATTAAAGTTTTGCGAAGTTTTCTGCTCTTTTCTATATATTTTTTTTTTGTAGGACAACAGTCAACCTATTTTTTCCTTCCTCAGCACAATGTCCTTCTCGGAATAGCCTCCAAAAGTAGCGGTCATTATCGAACAAAGGAGTTCCAAATACCGGTCGATAAGACTCATAAAATTTAATAACCGTCATATCCGTCTGCCAAACACACCGGCTGATCCTTTCCCCATGACAAAACGTTAAATTGTATCACCTGCACTTCCAGCCCTCAGTAAGATGCTCGGAAATTCAATCATTTTCCCTTCTTTTCAACACTCGTTCCTTATCTCAAACAGAGAGAGAAAGAAAACTCTTTTGAAAAGCCAAAACCAGGTCACTTTGATCAGCAAGTTGCGTTGCTCATATTCGCGAGAGAAGAAAAAAAGATTTAGCGAACGAACTTTATCAACTCTCGACCAGACCAAACCCCCTTGAGCAATCAATAGCAAAATTGCCAAATTGGTTCGTTTTCTTCATTCACTCGAAAGGTGCCTTTTATTATTTACAGCCGCCCCTCCCCCCGTCCATTCTCGCAGGCAGTTTGGAAATTGGCAAAATTTACATAAAGCAAGCAGCAAATTGAACAAGAAAATTAAATCGTTAAACTTGGAGCGCGGCGCGAAAAATTTTCGGTGTTCACCACGTGCAAACTTTTGGGCCCGATTCCAGAAGAAGTCAGACAAATTTTGGTGTGGGGAAAAGTCGAGTACCACGAGGCAATAAAAGAAAGTGAACACTCGTTTTCCGTTTTTTTTTTTTTTTGAGGACGACGTCTTTGGGCGTCGCGGTGCGCCGCTCGCGAATGGATTTAATTAAACCATAGAAATTTGGCATTTTCTCGCTTCCCCCCTTGGGTGCCAAGCTTTTCACCAATTTTCCAAGGCTTATGGTTGCCATTTTCGGGAAGCAGTTGCAGACAAGAAGTAAACGAAAGGATAATAGTTGGGTGGGGTGACTTTGCGACTTCATCTGAAACTTGCCAAGATAACTTTTTAGTGAAACATATTTAAAATTTGAAATATGAGTTTTTCGTTTCAAAAAGACATTTTATGGTGTTCAAATTCACCCCATCGTACAATACCGTCCCCAAAAGGTAACAAAGTCTCCAGCGACAACGACGTCAGCGTGTTCGGCAAATATGAGTGACAATAAATTTTCAATTTTGGGTGAAATTACCCCCCTTCCACAGCTTCCACCTTACCCAGTTTGCGTCACACATAGGTCTAGGTAGGTAAAATTGTGTAATTTTTGTGTGGAAGGAAAAAGGGGGGGTAGGATAACCACCGGTAATAATTCCGAAATTGATTGTAACGTGAGGTGAAACAAAAGGAAACTTTTGCGTTTGAATTTTCGGGCTCTGACTCTGGTGAGTTGAATTGGCTCGGGCGCAGAGCAAAGTTTGCCGGCTGGCTGGAGGAAATAAAAGTTGAGTTTTTGGCGCAATTGAAAAGTTTTTGGCTGGTGGTGAAGTTCCAAATTAGGTTGTTGCTTGGTGCTAATGGTGTCGGAAAAAGGGAAATTGTGAGACGCGTTTATTCGAGTGTAAATTTTGTTTTGTTTTTTTTTTTTTTTGGTTGCTTGATGTTTTAACATTTTACTTATTGTGTTTGTGCCTTACAAAAAAATGAGAACGAATTTTAAAATTCTGTAAATTTTATTTGGAATGATTCACGAGTTTAAGCAATCTATGAAATTAATTTTCGATTTCCTTAGTAACAATTTTTTTGAAATATTCACCGGGCTATTGATTTTATTATTCAGAAATAAATTATTTTAAAAAAATTGTAAAGTAAAAATGCGGCTCAAAATAAATATGTCAATTCCTTTTTTTTATTGAATTTCATTAAATGCTAAGTATGTTTTTAAAACCTTTATAATTTTTTTAAAGTTTATGATTTATGGATTATTTATGTCAATATTTCTCATACTTCCAGATGTTTTTTTTTGTTTGAATATTTATGTGACGACAAAGGAAGTTACATTGCAATGAGGTTTGTGAAGTGAAATAAAAACGATATCGAAATATTTTAAAAAAAATATCATGTCGTCGCCATCGTGCTAACTTGTCGTACGTGCATTTTGGGCCAAATTGAGTTAAGAACGCCATTTTGTGCAGCTCACAATGCCTCACTTTTTGACCTTCACAGATCCCTAAAATTCGATTTCAATCCTGAGATATTCAACAAAAACCGAAAAAACTCCGTGCATTTTTGTCCCTTTACATATGAAAGTAGTTTCAATCTTGTCGTGCTATCTTGTCACTCCATGAAAATTGATGTAAGTGCGACAAAAGGCCAAAGGGATTTCAGGCCAGGAAAGTCAGGATGCGTTTGTCGCATGTACAAGCTAGACTACCGTAAATATTTGTAATTATAACTCGGGACTCCGGCAACCAAATACAACCAAACTTCGGGACAATGCACAGAATGGTCAGCCAAACAAAACGTGTTTGTTATTGTTTACGTTGCGTGCTTTCGTTTTTGTATATTCAAGGTCAAACATTAAAACGCGTTTTTCTCGGAACGTCAAAATGGCGGGTGCGACAAGATAGCACGACGACGTCGATGTGTACACATTTTCTGCTCGATCGGGTCTTCGCTAAATTTTCACGAATTCGTCAGGGCTATTCAGAAAAAGGCAAAACTCGTTAAAAATACATTTTTGATAATCTGTATCTTAAAAAGATATTTTCTGATCAAAGAATAAGACAGATATGGTGTCTTCTGAAAAGTTGTAGGAAATAATGTGAAAAAAGAAAAAAATACTCTTTAAACGCGCTAAAACACATTTGAACCTTTTGAAATAATAAGCTTAGTTTAAAATTCTGAAAATATTTGTATTTTAGGGGCTGGAAAATTTCACAAAGATCTCATTTTTTGACACTGAAAATGTGTCTAAAAATGTAGGCTGAATGGATAACAAATGGACCATTCAATTTTTCTTATTAAAAACGAATGATTAAATCAGGTAACTCTACATGGAATTTTTAAGTTTTCATTACATAATTAGTAAACAATTAGAAATCAGTAAATCAGGAATATTTTAATAGGTTTAACCAATTTCAGTTTAGGTTTTTGGATGTTTGGATCTATTTATAGTATGAGATATTCAAAAGCTTCAGCAAATCACTAAATTTCCTTTAATTTCACTATCTCAACCTCTTGTCGTTACGAACTCAGTAGGCCCTTCACGTTCTCAAAAACACAAACTCACACCAACAGAAAAAAGTCAAGAAAAATCACCCCGCCTACTACCATCACGCCAGCAAGCCTACTACGGACAGAAGAAGCGAAAAAAAAAACTTGATTGCCGTCCAGAGACCAGAACACAATTATAAAAGAAGATTGGCTTTTTATCCCGAGATTGCATTATTACGATGATTATTAAATTGCTCTCAGCTGACTTCCTGTTACCACTCCAGCATGTGTCCCTCGGTCCGGTGGAGTGAAGTGGTTTGGGGGGTTGGAAAAAGGTGCTATTCTACTGCAGTGTAGTTAATCTACTGGGAAAACACACATGGAAAGAAAGGGGAAACGGACTCTTCTAGGTGGATTGAGCGGAAATGATTGCTGGCTCCCACACACTTTGTTGATTGGGCAGTGTTGCTAGAGGTGAGGGTTTTGGAGCTGTTCTTCACATTAAAAGATGGTGCTAAGCTGGCAACACTGCCCCTCGACCCACTCGAGCAAAGAAAGAAGAGTCTCCCCGGTTTTGGTTCTGCAGTGTGGACTAACAGAATATCTTTGGCAGGCCCGGCACGGCCAACGTCGTCGGTCCCGGTTTTTCCCTACACATGAAGCGAGAAAATTGCAATTCCTGCAGCATCCTCAAACCCCTCGGAAAACTGTCCTTCTAGGCCCGGGAACACCACACGTCCCAGAAAGCAGTTTATCTGTTTTATGAACCAAAGCAAATAACGAACCTGCCACGGCCGCTGCTGCCGGCCGGGACTGTCGATGATTCTGTCGTTTTATTTTTTTTTTCTGCCCTCAATGTTCTGATCTTTGACCGGGACGACCGGGTGGCTATTAAGAGTCTGTTCCGGGAAAATAAAACTTCGTGAACCGTGGCGCATAAAGCGAACTGCACTTTGGCGGGACACAAGTTATTGAGCTGATAATTCCAAGAGGGACTATTTTTGTACTTTTTTTTTTAAACTGACGCAAATTTAATTGCACTGGCAGCCCTGCCACGGAACTTCCGAAACAACTCCACAAAACAAAGTTTCCGCCATGTTTGAAATTCAAATTTCCCATGCAAATCGCCCCCAGCAGGCGTTGCACCGACGAAAATGCTGGAATAATGTTTCCTTACCGCGAATCTAGAACTCAACTCGGTTGCCAGCTGCGCGAATTTCAAAACACTCACAGCCTGCTGTTTAAATACGGACTCAATTTGTCTTCCGCGGTCGGTCCTCGATTGGTCGCGAGTGCATTCCGACGAGTCGCGTGCGCGTGTATTCAAACATAATTAAGCAGATTCCCGTTTGCCAAATGGCGCGCTCAAGTGCCACCCCCACGCACCCCACGGATGCAGCCGGCCGTGGTGGAATTCGTAATGACAAAATTTAGCATCGTTTACCGGGTCTAATCAGCGGGACCGGATTACCGTCGCTTCAGACTCGTGAACTTCCTCATTGACGCCATGTTCAAGTGGGGGGAGGGGGAGAGAGACTCTGACTAGCTTTTGACACCATAATTACACATATCGTTGGTGTGGTGGTCGTTTGACGTATGTGGCTTATGTGAAATAAATGTATTTTAATCTTTTGGCAGCACTTTCAGGTTTGGAATTTCGGGAGGTTGTTTGGGACCCCGAAGAGGACCAACAAAATGTGCTGGTGAAAAAAACAATTTTTAATTCCACCCTAATGACTTACTCTCACAATGTTGTTTCTTTTTAAAGAACAAAAAGGATGTTTAATTCAAGTGACGTAGGTAAAATTCTTTCGAAAAGATTTTCTAATCAGTTTCTCAAATGCAGTTCATTTCAATTTATTAATAAACCTTTCAAATATGTTAAAAGAAAAAAAAAACATTCAAAAATATTTTGTTTACAAAACAACATCACTCTTAGTAATTCTTTAAAATTTCACAAAATTTTGCTAAGTTATCGATTTTGTATGTTTTTCATTCAATGTTAAAAATGATACTTTTAAAACAATTTCTGTATCTGCTATTTTTTTCTAAACCAAATCATTCTCCGCCAACTCACACAGCAGTTGCCCCGACCTCTCTTTGATTTGCATGAAACTTTGTCCTGAGAGGTAACTTTTGTCACTGATCACGAAGGTCCAATTTTTGATATCTCGTGACGGAGGGGCGGTACGACCCCTTAAATTTTTGAAAATGCGGAAAAAGACATGTCTTTTTTAATAATTTGCATCCTAAAAAGGTAATGAAATGGAAATTTGTTGTAAAAGGGACTTTTATGTAATATTTGATGCTTGACACCATCAAGGCTTACTCAAAATTACATGTTTCCAAATTTTACAGTTGAGTAATGGAAAGTGGTGGAGTATATAAAACTTTTTTAGTGTTTTTTTTTCGATAAAAATACGCCAATACCGTTATGAACAACAGTGTTATTTTCTATTAATTTCACAAAATTTGCAGATATATTTTTTCATAAGTTCTTTGCAAATGAATTGTAAGAATTCTTCTACGGATTGCATTTTTTAACACAATTTATAAAATTGCTTATTTGGAGGCAAAATTTCATTCCAATCGAAAAATAAACTAAAGTCAGGATTTTGTATTGCTCAATTGTAGAGAACATTTAGAATATTTAACAAAAACATCTATATCAAATATCGTAAAAACATTTTTTGTCAACTTATATATAAATAAAAAAATATTTCAAAATGAGTCTCACAAGATGTCAATGTACAGAGGCAGATTTTATAAATTTAAATAATAATAATAATATTGCTTCAAGTTATACAAATATCAAAAACGATCCTTTTTTTCACATTTAGTTCAAAGCGATCAAAACCTTAAAACCAAATTGAAGTCATCGACACTAACGACTTGTCTCACAAAGTGTAAAACTCAATCATTTCCTTGTATACCTTTTGAAACATCTCACTTCCCATCCCTCACCCGAGCTCAAATCCAGCTCAATCAATGTGATACATCAGTTCTCCTCCCCCCCAAACCCCAAAAAATCAACCGACGCTCACTCACCTTGTTGATAGCTCATCGTATGTTTAATCCGTCCCCTGGCGCGTTCGTACGGTGTTTTCAGGTTAGTTTCGTTCTGGCTTGTTTTCGTTCGTTACGTTGCAAAATTCTCAAAACTCGACGCTCAACTCATCGCCGTCGATTCCGTCGACTTTGGCTGCTGCTGCCGGCTTTGCAGAAGTAGTTGGTCGTTTCGATTACTCATCACCGGCGTTGTCGTCATCACACTAGTGTTTTGCGAATGATTCCCCTTTTTGCAGGATCGATCGAACTGGGGCACACCTGGAAAAAGGAGAGAAAAGGGTTGAGGAGGTGAGTGATGAAAATCTGTTCTGTTCTGCTCTCGAAAGTGAAACATGTCTGGCTGAGCGAAAAACCATAATCGTTAAGTCGAGCATATTAAAAACATGATACAGATGCCGAGGGACCGATGTTTCTGAGTGTGATTTTCGGGGGGATTTGGGAAACTTTTCCAACGGAGAAAGACACTGGCGATGGTGCCAGACTAGAAAATTCAATTAAATTCAATTTCACAGAGCAGGTGAATGGAACTGGTTGAAAAAAATTTAAGTAGAGTTTTAATAGAGTTTCCGTATTGAGTTGAAATGGAAATTCACTTTCTAAAAACGATTGAAGCATTATTTTTCTATTTTAATATAAGAATCGTGAAAAATTATAGATTAAACTATAAGGAATCTACAAGCAACTCATTCTCAAATTTGATCAAATTCAACCCTGACCTTACCATGTCATCCCAGCAACCATCGAAAATCTTATGATGTTCGTCGAATGTTTACCCTGGAACAACATTCCATCGTTGACAATAAGGACACACACGACCTGGAAAATGCATTGTCCACCTTACCACAAAGTCCACTTTGCTCGACACAGGCAGGCCTTTTGACCAATATTTATCGATCAACTGATAGACGATGACGACGACGTGCATCGTGCCCGTTGTTGGGTCATTATTAATTTAATGCCCTTCTATCGAAGGCAAAAGGGGCGCTACCACGACTTACCAAGGGGGGTTCCCAATGGCTCAATTACATGACCTTTGCTGCTGGATCCTAAGCAAACAATTTCGAGCTTCTTGTTGGTCGATTGGGGAGTCTCTTTGGTATATTTTGGATGACCTTTTTTGGAGGGTGATGATTGAAAGTCTTGTCATTTAAACAGAAAGACGTATAGATTTGTTAGAAGGACTTCTTCTTTAGAAGTATTGTAAGGATGTTCAATATTGGTCAAAACATCAAAATCAAAGCAAGATCAAATGCAACTGTGTCAAAGAGAATATAGGAAAAGGTTGAGTTTGATCTCTAACTGAGTTTAAAACCCATATGTAAACAATCCCGTTTTCCCCCTACGTGATAAAGTTAAATTACAAAAATACGTTATTATTTATTATTATTTTTTGTGTTTTAGGGATCTGAAAAAAAATTCTTTTAAACCATAGTGCGTTAATACCAAATCTGGTTCAAGAGATATATGTTTTTGGAAAATAAAACTTGTTTTTTGGAAAATATCGAAAATCTGGACAAAAAATAATTAAAAACCATTTTTTGCAAAATTGTATTTTAAATCGAAAAATACTTTACATTTTCTTAATTATTCAAAAAAATTAAAAATACGCGAATTCTTAGAGAACTACTCCAAAAACTTTAAAATTTATGGAAATGAATTGAATACTAAAATGATCGATGTGTTCGTTAAATTTACTGAATTTAATAAGGGAATTTCAATCCTAGGGTGCATTCAATCCAGAATTTTCGGATTATCAGCTTCAAAAATGCTTTAATTGTGAGACGTTTTTGAAATGCTCTTTGCTGAAAAACAATCCAAATTTGATTTTTGAATGCAATATTTGATCAATAAAAAAAAGCACAGAGAAAAAAATCCCTATGATTTAATATTACTTTATTTTTTATTATACAAAGTTGCATTCCCAAAAACGTATTTATATTATTTGACATTGTTATGATTAACGATACTCAAAGAGGTATCTGTTGCGCTTGAGTTAAGGACGAGTTTCCTATTTAAATGTACCTCGTCAAATTAATAAGTGGCGAACTTTGAAAATGACCAGTTATATAAAATCAAATTAATTTACAAGACGAAATATTAAATTTGCAATCGAAAATATGTTTTTGCCACACGCAAAAATAGGCTTAATTAAAAAAATTTAAAAAAAAATTTAAACTATTAAAAAAATATTTTCAGAAATGTTTAATCTACACAGCAAAAAAAAGTGTAAATTTGAAAGGTGTACTTTTAGAAGGTTGAGTATTACCTCTTTTATGATGTAATTTTACCTCAATTTAGACTGAAAATGCGACACTACACCAGAATAGTGGTAAAATTACACATATTCAGAGGTAAAATTACACATTTTTTCTGACATAAAAGATGTACCCCTTTCCAGATGTAATATTACCATGATTTTTTTTTCTGTGTAGTCCGGAGATAATCGAGTGACATTTTTTGTCCTCCGACCATGGTAACGATCTTAAAAAATCAAAAAACTGCAAATATTACGCTGAAATTCAACTTTTGGTGGCTATATTTCAAAAACGTTATTTAATCCACCTTTAGGGTATAATAGGGTTTGCAGACCTTCAATATTTCTGGCTCATCGGCAAGGTCTGATAAAAAACCTATTCAACGATAGTTCGCATGGAAGATTCAGACAACATTTCTATCACAATATCTGAAATCCGGCCTCCAAAAAGTGTATAAATAACACTTAAGTGCTAATAACTTTTGATAGGGTTGTCAGATCTTCGATGTTTTAGGCTCATATGAAAGGTGCTTCGATTATCTTATTAACGATGGATTGCATGATGGACCCGGAAATCATTTTTATTGAAATATCTGAGATCCGGCCTCCAAAAACTGAATAAATAACACTTAATTGCTAATAATTTTTGATAGCGTTGTCAGATCCTCGATGTTTCTAGGCTCATTGGAAAGGTTTAATACCTTTCTGAAAATGTATAACATGATAGGTTTTCCTGCAAAAAACACCATTTTTACAATCTTCCGGACATACGCCAAAATCGTTTTTTTTGCATAACTTTTGAAGTACTTAATTAAACTTGCTGAGACCTATGGGAACCCAAGACGGATCGAATGAGACTAATACGGTCAAAATCCTTTAATCTGGTCCGGAGATAATCGAGTGACATTTTTTGTCCTCCGACCTACACACATCCACACAGACATTTGCTCAGAACATGATTATGAGTCAATATGTATACGTGAAGGTGGGTCTACGAGGTCAAATTAATAGGTTTATTTTTCGAGTGATTCTATAGCCTTTCCTCATTAAGGTGAGGAAGGCAAAACGGGACCCTAAATCAAAAAATCTGTAAAGTACTTTTTGATTGCAAATTCAAAAATTTGTCTCTGACTGCTGAGCCGAAAAACAACCTAATTGTGTAATACAGTCGAGAACAACGTTTCATTATCAAATATGTACGTACCATTTTTGTAAAGACAGCTGCCCAAATTGTATGGAGACTTAAATGGGTAAATGAATGACACAAAAAAGCTTCTTTGGTCATAGGGAATGTCCCACAAAGTTTGAGCTAAATAAAAAAATACAAATAAAATCCATTTTCGGTTTTGGAAGAGAATTACTTACTTTATTGAATATACCTGAGAAATTAATTGAAAATGATGTTATTGTTTATGGATTTAAAATCTTTTTAGTTTGAATAAACTTTTTTTAACAAAGACGTTTGAAATTCATTCTAATCTTTAGATGTCTATAAATTTCGAATCACAGTGACAAAGTTGCAGCTACTGTCACCTGTTCAAACAATGTTCTCTTGTTTTGCATTATTTCTCAACAAACATTTATCTTATAAGGGAACTATGGTCTTCAATTATATTCTATATTTGACAAATAGTTTTTTTTTTAGAATTTGATAAAAATATACAATCAGCAAGTTTGGAATTGAAATATTTTCCTTTGGCTGTTTTATTAACCCTAGGTGTATGCGATTTAATTTATTTCTTCAAGTTGTCTGTGTTTTCCACATCATCTCCTTTTAAATGCAAACAAGTAATTCTATAAATATCCAGTCAAACATCAAAGATCGAGTACAGCTTCTTGAGAATGGCAGGAATTATTATAATTATTATGATTCCACTGGTCTCCGTTACAATTGCAGCTCAAGGTAGTTTAAAATTTCTAACGCAACCTTTTTTCAACAATTTTCAACCAACTTCCAGCAAGATACAACAGTCCAGCGAAACCACTGTTCAGCGACAAAGCCACCAACTATGACGACCCCTATCTGGGCGATTACTACAGCGACGCAGAATATCCAGCACTTCCAAACGAGCTGAACCTGTACAACGCGAAGCCTCCCGGGGGATTGCTGCGGAAACCCGTCAAACGTCCCGCATTTAGAGCGAGGGACTTCCGCCCAATTACGACCACAACGGAGAAACCGAAAATCTACGACGCTGGTCGTAAGTTGATCGAGCCTACGGATTCAACGCACCAGTTTCAAATGTTTGGGAAGGTTGAGGGTTGTAAGAGGCTTGGACAGGACAGGTTGGACCACTCTGGGAGGGAATCTTCGATTAAGAATAGGTTTTCGAAAGCTACTGGAGTCACGATTGAAATTATGGAGCCGGTATACGTTGATGGAGGGTTTGGGTATGAAACTGTTGGTGATGTGCCTAAAAGTGTAACTTATCAGACAAACAGCAGTGCAAAAACCTATTTGCAGCTCGTTTGGTATGGTTGTTAGACTTCAGTAGAGTGTATTTCAACCTAGAAACACATGCTACAATAAATCACTTCTGTCAAGTGGTTGACATCGATGGTAATTTATTTTATACAATCAATCATTGCTTAGCGCTAATCGTGTGAAAATTCATATAAATGCTGTTCTACATTTTACAAAATGGAAATACTTTAAAAAATGAAAAAATCTACGCTTCTAGTTTCTGTTATACTTTTTTATTCAGTGAAAATCTCAGTTGATGCCAAGAGTAAGATAAAATTTGGTAAAAAATCTGTTATCTGATTCTACAAACAATTTCAGTCAAAACCTACAAAAGATATAAAGCTCCACAGTTCAGCGATGCCCAATCAAATGACGATGAAACAGAAGAGTCAAAGTACTACGTGGATAACGAATTCCCAATGCTACCGGGAGAACTAGATCTGTACGACCCGCAAGCTCCCGGTGGATTGCTTTCCCAAAGTAGGCCACGCCAACCCCCACCATCATCATCGCCAACACCTTCGGCAAAGCCTACTAAGCCGTCAAGGAAGCCCTCAAGAAGACCAAAACCAACCGGAAGTGGTCGTAAACCCGACAAAGCATGCGATCCCAGTAAGCCACGTCGATGCAAGGTGAAAATCGTCAAGACAGAAAACGTCAAAATCGCTGCACCCCGAGTGACGGATCAGGGCGTTTTTCCGACCGACGCGAAGCGTTCCAAAGGAACCTTCTACGATGCCGATGGGAAGAAGCTTGATCCAGTTAGTGCAAACAGTCGATTCTACGTTTTTGGGAAAGTCAACAGGAAACGGGTTTTGAAGGAAGAAGAGGTGGATCACTTGGAGGGCGATTCGTATGCATTCAATCATGATGCTAAAGTTAGTGGTCTTACGGTGGAAATTTCCGTAACATTGTACACGGAATCGTCACTTCAGCTTGACGTTTATTCGAATGGAACCAAAAAATTAACGTTCCGAACTGGCAAGGATGATATAGCTTCATTGGAGCTCAAGTGGTATGGTTAAGTTTCATTTTGTCATAATTGGAAAATGTTTATAAAATAAAATGTTTAGAAAGTAGCAACATAAAGAAACCTGTCCTTTCATCATGACCAAACAAAGAGTTCTGAAAGATAAGTTGAAATCGCCACTGAAAGAGATATAATCGCTTATTGTAGTTCGTGAGCAGAATAAGTCCTTTCTTGGCGAAGTGGAAGCTCGATTGAAAATTGAAAAACGGATAATGTGACTCAAATTATCTAAGAAAATGGGATTTTTCCGTCCCACTTTGACATCCTGTCGAGCGACTGCTAGTGATTGAAGGTCCGAGCATGCCATGATGCGAGAGAGAAAAGTGTCGTCGCACACTTTTAAAAATAACAAAAGTTGCTCCTTGTCCTCCTCTTCCGGAATGAGGGAAAAACTTTGTTAATTTTTTCCTTCTCACTCTAACGACTCCCCCTCGCCTGAAGATCCATTGTTCGTGACATCTGCTCGATGACGGCCATTTAAGGCGAGAGGGGAAAAGTTTCTCAATAATAATCACTATTTATTAGAAAGTTATCTTCGCTTTTCTTTACTGCCGATCGTGCAGCGCCAACTTTGATGGACTTCGAGTGATGAGATTTACTCGCTCATTTATGAGAAAAATTTCTGCTGATTCTTCGTTTCGATCAAAGTTGGCGTTAGAAATTTAAAGCAACGTTGCGACGCAATGAAAATTTATCATTTTAATAAAGGATTAACTGGTGGCGTTAATCGCAAACAATGCAAATATTTTTCACATATTTACCCGCAGGCTGTATGAAAATCGAATCAATAACATGTGGCCCCGAAGCTCAAGCTGTGCAAATTAATCAATATTTGCAAAAATTAAACCCGTGTTTGCTTATCAATCCATCCCACCTTATTTAACCGGCAATTGTGGTGGAATTACGATGATGATTTCATATTTAAAAAAACACGCCCAAGAAGAGCCAACTTTGATGGAAGCTCACATGATCCGTTTCAAAATTGCTTATTAGAAATTCTGGTTGAAAAGCATTGAGCAAAGAGCAATCCATTACGTAATGAACGATACAGCAGTTTGAAACTTGGAAGTATGGGGAAAAAAGCTTTTTGATTTGAAGTACCTCGTTTTTGTTGCCGAACGAGCAAGCTTCGATGCGAGAGGGAAACTATATGGGAGGGTAGATCAAACGAATGGTATCGGAAAATTATGCAGATTGTAAGTGAAATGTATTCAGCATTCCATGCATCGTATGGAAATTCTGTGGTGTTGTGGGATAGAGCTTGGAAATTGTGGAAAAATTTCTAAGTGTTCCTTGACTTAAAACTAATTTCACAAAGGTTCCAGTTTTCCAAATAGGCGATAAGATAAAACAATCACGTTGATTTGTATTATTTTTTTTTCAATTTTGCGGAAAAAATATTTCAGGATTCTTTGAAAATGTATTATATAAGTCAAAATTCAGGTCTTGTCAAAGCTTTTTAATGGCACCTTGTCTAATAACAACCAAAAAATATAGTTGTTCATTATAAATAATATTTTAATTTGAGTCCAATTATTAAACTATTAATTTATGTCTTACTACTCTGATTGAGTTCAAGAGGCCAGCCAATCCGATCTTAATTTTGAAGAAAACATTTTTAACAAAAAAAACTTTCTCAAACATTGTTTATTGATATAAATTAATATAATTGAAAATATTTCAAAATAACTGTTACGTTTAAAATTTAAAAAGTATTAGGCAGCCTAAATAAAGGCTAATTCTTTAAAGATCTATTTAATTTTTTACAATAAGTCCACCCGGAGCATGTATGCAATTTTTAATTTTTCATTTATTTTCTTGCATTGAATATCTTTGCAATTTTATTGAAAAATTATGTAGTTGATGTTATTATAATATTTCTTTTTCATTGTCAATAATTGCTACTTTTTGAAGGAGTAGTTTTGCGCAGTAAAGATTTCAAATGGTGTAAATAAAAATAATATTGAGTGTATTGTTTTAGAAGGGGTTGAGGCAGTTAAAATCTACATTTCAGATATGTTAAAACATTTGAAGGTAAAATACAAACTTTTAATTACAAATAAATTGGACTTTAAAAAAAGTTTTCGAAGCTATACTCACCTCGCTCTTTTAAAAATATCGAAAAAACAAATTGTCATTTAAAAACATAAAAAAAAAATCAATCTTAACGGTGCACATCAACCAGAGCTTTTGCTCCAAGATTTTTGATACAGATATTTTAGTATTTTCGAAACTACGTAAACTATCGATATAATTTTTTATTCATCCCCTAAAGTACAGTCTACTAAGCGATTTACAACAAAATTTGCCTATTTTTACAATCAGATTGTTGCAGGATTGGGTTCGTAAGTTTGTCCATTTTGGAATAAGAAGATAACAACTTCCTTGGTTGCTGTGCACCCTTAAATAAGTTAAGATTCTTTAAAAAAATAATTTAATCGTTATACAAACTTAAGTGAGCTTATATTTCATTTTGTGAATTTAGACAAGAAATTAAGCTTGTTCATAAAAAATATTGTATGCCAAATAAATCAAAATACATAGATTAAAAAAAAAGATTTTTTTTTTCAATTATATTAATTTAATATAACTAAATAATTACAAAAATAAGTCAAGGGGTTACATGCATGAAAGAAAACTCAAAACTCCAAATCATTGATTTTTTTAATCCACTAAAAAGATGATCAACAGACGATTCATCCTAAAAATTTGCCCTGTGCATAGTGAACTCAAATTGTCAAATTTTCTGAGCGTTTTTCTCGAAACACCGAGTTGATTTACGGATGCCAAGAAATTTCAACATTTGGTGGTCCAAATTGGCTAAAATTTGGAGTAAAGAATCCCGTGGCAAGACGAAGCCCGATTTAAGAAGTGTGTTTTTTTCTACGAAAATCAAAATCTGACGATGTTTCATATGAAAAAAATTAAAATAATTTTGAATTCGAATAAAAAAAATTCAAGAAATCGGCCTTGTCATGTACACGGAACAGGTTTTTCGAGTGTTCACCAAAATGTTGAGCCGATTTGACCAAAGCAGTGAGATCATAACCGAAATATACTCTGTTTTTTGCTGAAAACAACCATGTCAATTTAAAATATAAAATAAAAATGATCCAAATTTTGTAGCATAAAACATTAATTTTATTCTAATAAATAATCGATGATTGTCAAACCAAAATCCAATAAATAACATGCCTATTGACAAAAACTTAAAAATTCCCACTTGTTCAACAATCTGTCGTGCGGGTATCCTTTTTTACTAATGTTTACTTTTTTACCACCTCTCAACATCGACAACAACAACAACAGCCTCTATTGTGATGTTTAATTTGCATCTGATGGGTCATAGAATCAACATTGTTTTGTTTGTTTCGTTTTCGCCCTCCCACCAAACCACACATTCGCTAACCCAATATTGATGGCAGTGCAACGTCGATAATTATTTTGTCTGATTATGTCTATTTGCCCTTGCGCAGAGGTGGCATTTTTAATTGGAGTTTTACAGTGGCAAACATCTAATTAATGCGATCAATGTGCGTTTTGTTTGCGGTTTACCCCGTGCTTAGTTCTAGAGAGAGAGGGCGAGGCTGCAATTTGTACCTGTTAGAACTCATTCGTGTGGAAAACTATTAATTGAGCGGTGTCATTCAAACTATCATTTGGCGCAATATAATATAAAGCGATCAAACTTAATTAGTGCTAACAATGAAGCATTTAATGCACTTTAAATCGCGGCCGGCATTAGTTTGCGATTTAGCAGATTATCGCGATAAATAAAGCCACGAATGGGGTTGATTTATACAAGTGTTTTTACCTCGATGACAATAGCAACTTCCATTACAAAGCTCACACGTATTAGAGGAAGGCATTCGTGCCCACTCAATCATATAAATAAATTTCCCAATAATACAAGTGAAATTGTTCGATCTGCTTCCGACTTTTCTTCTTCTTTCACTTTTTCTCCAAACCAAAGTTAGCACCCATTGAGAAAATCGTTTTCCCATTTCTTTGGACAAGGACCAAACACACACACACATTCTCGTCCTCTTCCACAGTACACGATAATCGAAATGGATTGGATATTACGAAATCCCTGCGAGTACAATAGAAAATCCATTCTTCGAGGACGACGACGACGACGACTTGGCTTCCTTTTGCTGTTGTATTGTGCCACTATCAGCAGCAGCATCCGTTTCTTACAGAAGATCGGGTCGGATGCAGCCGCAGTTCAGGATGGGATGGATGCTCGGAGGACCTCAACTCCACACTCCCTGGTTGTTGCTTGGAGGAAGCCAGTAGGGATGAAAATTAAAGTTGTTCTAATGATTTCCTGGTGCGGTTGTGAGTTCAAACACGTTTTATGGATTGTTCCCTAAAAGTGTGATGTGTTTTTTTTTAATTCTATTTAAAACAAGCCTTACCCGACAAACTTCGTTCTGCCTTTTTTTCGTTTGTTGACGTTTTTTGATTTTTTGCTTATTCAACCTCCTGTGATCAAAATATGATTTTACGTAACTTTCTCCATACAATTTGCCGATGCTCCGGAATCGATTCCAGAGTGGCCAAATTGTCAATTAAATAGCGTAAGAACCTTCCTTGGACTAATACGAACCCAACGCAACAAAGAGCACCTCGATCCGACGTTCCGTGTTGAATTGATTCGCGTTTAAACAAAACCGTCGAAATTTTTTATATATATAGATAATATTAAACGAATAAAAAAATTACTTGCCAAATAATCATTCGTTGCCTTTCAGGATTAACTCGGATCTAAGAAATCGAATTTCCTAAAGACCTGCGCCACCTGCTGCCAAAATCGTTTTTTTCCATACTCCATAATTTTCCCATATAAACTTCAAGGATAAAAAGCGACCCTTAAACCTTAACCGATTTGGCTCAAATTTGGCACAGTTACTTATTATTGCCTAAATAATCAAACCAGGGGTACCTCTTGAGATTTTCCAAAATTTTAAATTTTTCTTGTCACCCTAATGATTCAATCTTTCGACAGCCAGCTGTCTAAAAATAATAATTTGATTATGTTAAAAATATATCAACTAAATAAAAACAGTCTCAACAGCAACATCCAATTGTTTGCCTTGAGAATAAAATCTTAAAATTTGAAAATATACTGCCAACGCCTGCTTTCTAAACCGAAGCTTCAAGCGAAACTCATTTACCCATTTGAAAAGGTAGAGCATCAACAATAACCCATTTTTTCTACAATTATTTTGTTATTTTAAAGCCACTGTTATTCCTCAGTCAAGATGTTATGTAAATTGTCTGGAGAATCTATTTCAGGCTCAGACTTCTATCTAAAAATACAATTCCAATGATTTTTGTACTTTTTTTTTAGGAGTGACATACAAATACTGTCTAATCACCATTTTAAGCTGCAATTTGCTGAAAAAAAAACATGTTGGCGCTGAACAGCATCACCGTCACGAAAAATTATAAAATGAATTTAAAATTCATGATCAGTGACCAAAATCACACCTTAGGACAAACGCAAATAAAAGATTTCGCGTAGAATAACTAAAATAAAAAAGAAGCCAAAAAGTATTAAAATTTTCAGTCTAGCCAATGTTTAACGACTTTCCAAAGAGCGGTAGGAACAATAGGTAGGTGAAACAAGGTGAAAATTCCCAGTTTAAGTTACTAACGTCTTTTTTTTCGGGATACCTATCAACTTGATCAAAACAAACACTACCTGTCCATTAAGCATGAATATAAAACGAGCCAGCGTAGAAGCAGAGCAAAGTAGTCTGAAGTGAGATTGTGCTCTGTGCGGATGGAGTAGTGTTTAGTGAAATAAATTAAGGTGTTTTGTTCGTTTACTTTTAAAATGTAGTGTTGCATCAAGTGGTTTTACATCTTCAGTTTTTTGTGTTTGAATGTGTAATGAACATATTTTTTTGTCCTCTTTGAAAATTATTGAACTTACACCAAACACGAAAGATGATTGCTGCTGTCGATGAATTGCTAAATCTGATCTTCTTTTTTGAATATTCCACTGTAATTTCTATACAAAATAATTGTGGGGCAGAAAGGTGGTTTAAAATCTTTCAGAATCTGCGTATTACCTGTGTAATAAACGGATGTGATATATTTCTTAGAAAACTAAACCGACTCTTGTTTGGATTCACAGCAACTGCCAGTAGTTAACTAAAATTAACTACCTATCACTAATGAACTAACGCTGTCGATAACAGGTAAATCTATTATGTCGGCGACGGTTAATATCCTTTTACCTGCATAATGACGTATGCGTACATCTAGTAGGACGATCTTTTTATGATCGTCTCTCAGACAATCTGTTTATGATCGTCTCTCAGACAATCTGTTTATGATCGTCTTTCAGGTCACAACATACCCATCTTTTTGTTATTCAAAATATGCTTTGCTTCTAATAGAGTTGTAGGATAGCCAAAAATATCCTGTGATCTCCAGACAAAAAGTAGCTTATTTGCTCAATTGTCATTTTTTCTTGACATCTAATTGTCTGTCCGCTGGTAGCAAGTTTAGCAAATTCAGTGAATTTCTCAACTAAACATTTGATTAAATTTCGAAACTAATTTAAAAGATATGGTTGGATCATGTTTATATTCTTTTTTCCAAAAACTCTTTCAGTTGCTTCCAAGATTGAACTTCAATATTTAATTTACTTCTAACCGACTCTGATAGCCGTAAATAATAAACTGAGTTGGCAAAGATTTTTTCATTGTCTTTATCTTCGTCTATTTTATACACGATATCTACTAATGCCGTAAATTGTTTTAGTTTTGATAAAACCCCATCAAAATGGGAACATTCTCCAGTTTGAGTGACGTAATTTTACGCGTATTAAAAGAAAAACTTTTATCAGAAATATTTGATTCAGATTCTGATTCTTCTGACTCTATTTCTGTTTGGGTGGATGTATTTTTTTTTGTTCTTGAAACCAGATGTCCGTCATAAATTAAGAGAGGAAGTATGGCGTCATCCTGTCGGTCCCGTCAGTGACATACACAAAACACGTGAGATGATTGCTGCTGCCGATAGATTGCCAAATGTGATCTTCTTTTTTAAACATTCCACTGAAATTTCTATACAAAAGAATTGTGGCGCACTCATTTTGATTAGTAGTTTGTCCTAATTCCTCAAGTGGTTTGAAATCTTTCGAAATCTTGGTATTACCCATCTTTTTGTTATTCAAAATATGCTTTGCTTCTAAAAGAGTTGTAGGATAGCCAAAAATTATCCTGTGATCTCTAGACAAATAGTAGCTCATTTGCTCAATTGTCATTTTTTCTTGATATCTAATTGACTCTTCACTGGTAGTAAGTTTGAATGACTAGTTCCTTTAATTCATTCAAAGCTTTAATTAGTCATCATTTCGCTTAACGAAGTGTCGTCACCAAACTTACAAATAAGTTTTTTTTTTCTTTACTTCTGCAAAATTTTTACAGTTCCTAACATTAGACCAGATATTTGGTGGTATTTTTGACCTTATAATGGCCATCAACCCCGATTCACATGAAGTTCCGAACTCTTGGTGTATGAATTCGCATTGCCCAAGAAAAATGTCAAAAATTTGTTTTCCCTTCAATTCAGGGATTAAGCTAAATTATGCTAAAATACTAAATGTGTCTTTACTTAATACTAAATTGTCTTTACCACGATCAGAAAACTAGGAGTCCATGGACGGCCCTTTTGCCGAAGTGGTTGGCGCGGATGCACCTGGTTTCGCCGCTGCTAATGCTGCTGCTGTTGCTGCAGTTTGCATCTCGCCCATTGTAATTTTAAAATCGTTCTACATCTCTTTTCTTCTAGTTTATGTAAGATTTCGTAGTCACAGAGTTTCACTCGCGATTCGTAAGTTTTAAATTTCATTTTAACTGCTTACTGATGTTCTGCGAATATTTTTCCTCCAATTTTTAATCTTGCACATTCTTGCTGCGTGCGGATTCCGTCACTAGTGGTGGAAAGTTTATAACTTTTCGTGGATTCAATAGATTTTTCACTTCCGGATTGGTTGGTTTCACCAGAGTTATTTTATTGTATTATCCTGTTTTTTTTTTCACTAACATCGATTGTTCATAGTTTCTCAGCATTGTTAAAAGTTCACATTTTATGAGGCACTGAATTAGGCCTTTTACACATTTTAAATTCGTTCTTACGATGATTGGCACTGATGTAGTGTTCAATCTGTTCACTGTTATTTTAATGGTTTCCATATTTACTGTACTTGATGGTATAATTTGTGATTTTCTTTCGCGATCCAACGAAGTATTCCAAGAGTTACACGTTTGCGAGTCGAATGGCTCGTTCGGCCACTTGTTGGGACTGCTGACGGTGATGGGCGTTGCATAGCTATTTTTGACCTTATAAAGGCCATCAACCCCGATTCACATGAAGTTCCGAACTCTTGGTGTATAGATTCGCATTGCCCAAGAAAAATATCGAAATTTTGTTTTCCCTTCAATTCAGGGATTATTCTAAATGCATAATTCCTGTTGAAAAGTGCCATGTCTTCAAATTTAATTAAATCCGATGACTCTCACACTTTGTAATAAAAAAAAAGATAATAATGATATTAATGAAGTGTACACTTCAAGCGTTCAGTAGAGACTAACTTTATTTTGTTCAATCTTACAAGTCTAGAGTCGGTTCTCTACCTGATACCATTCCGAGAACCGACTTCTTACCCTAAACGTCGGCGGGAGTACTAACATGTCTTTCATCTCACAACCACATCGAAATATTTACTTATTGCGATACTTAGTTAGTGCGTATGTATGTTTTTTTTTGTACTTTTTCGCACTGATTTTTATACTTTTTCGCACTGACATAAATGAACTGTGTTTCATCCCGATTGTCAGTCCAAAAGAGCTTGTCTCTAGATGAATTCTAAAACAAGAGATTACAAAAAATAGTCTTTCCATTTCAAAATACAACGTCTAAATGACTCTTGAGATCGACCACGATCGTCCGACTCGTCTTGTCCGTCTTGCTAAAGGATTTTGAAAAGTAGTGATTGAAAATCAATTGAAATTATTTGCATTGAATAAAAAAACAAAGATTCTGCAACCGAGCCTAACTTCACGTCAATCATGGAGTAGGTTAATTTTCCAGCTATAAGCTGTGAAGTGTGCTATTCGGTTCTAGCTAAAAAAATATTGTTTTCCTATTGATATCGATTTGATCAACAAAAAGCCTCTTTTTTTCTTTTAAAAGTATACATTCGAGATTCATGTTTATATTTACATGTATTTGATAATGATTATTTGTTTTCGAAATAGTCTCGTCTCGTAAATGTTGGAAATAAAACAGTTTGCAAAGCAGCGTAATATATTTGTGTTTTCAATACTGAAGAAAAGAAAGAAAAGTCCCCGATCTAAACTCATACCTCAAACTGAGAGTAAAAACATACAGTGAAAAGATTGCCGTTTTACTGTCAGGTTGCTCAAAAAATGTTTTTCCATGAAAAATAAAAACAGAAACTGTCCACAGTGAGGAATAATTCCTAGACATTTGACTTTGAAATGTCAATCTTTACAGTATCTGCTGCCATGATATCATGTTAAAAAATCAAAGTAGTCATATGCTGATTCATTATCTCACGAATTCCGTTTTCCTCTCAGAAACATTCGAAGTCTTTTTACTCACGATCCTCGTCTGTTTGTTAAGAATTTATTCCGTAATAAAATTTTGTAACGCATTTTGAAACTTGTTTAGAGGACTTTTGTTCCAATGAGACTTAATTTTTTTTTTAAACATTTGTCTATCGTCAAGCTCCAATGATTACCCGTTCTAACCACAAACATCAATTATGCAAATTATTTGACCAAATCATGCCGGTTGGCGTGCGTATTTTTTTCGCTCTCCTCGTTACGCCGCTCAAACATGCCAACGCGGATGCCGAGGTTAACCGACGCGTTTCCGGTTCGGTGCCCGGTTGTTGATTTTTTATCAATTAATTCGCGCAAAAAAAATATTAATTTGTCTTCCGCGTGTCGCTGGGCTGGAACTCCACCCAACATGCGGTGGTGTGGTTTGACCCGTCTGTCGATTAGTGTCGGTGATTTACAACTCCCTTTCGCACGTGGTGCCCACCCACGTGGTGCATGCCATGCTGTGTGACAACTTTGGAACAATTAATCTCACTAACCTGGTTCCATTAATCAACGTTTAAGAGCAGCGAAATGCCGCAACGACGAAGAGGCCGCCGCCATTTTGTAGCACCTCGAGGGGGTCCAATTTGCAACCATCCCGCGTCGAGTCTCACCGAGCAGGCCTTGAATCGCCTCCGGGGCGTTTATTTCCGAGCGAATGAGTTCCTGCCACTCACCAACCAGCCACCTCATGGCCTGCCACGATGCAGCAGCGCGAACAATGTGGTGTGGAATCAGCAGATTCTGGAAGGGTTTTCCAGCTATTCTGCAGGATCACCTCATGAGAGAGCTTTAGATAGTTATATCGGCGGTGGTGACGGTGACCTACAGCCTCGAGGGAACTCATTGCATAAGCGGTCGCAGCGAATTAGCGGGTCGATTTGAAGGGAAAACCGCTCTAATTAAAGTCACGGACTGCTATCGCGACCTTATTGCGATGTATTCTACGACATCGTAAAAAAAAATGAAAATCGGGAAAGAAGAAAGAGAGTAACGATCTTTTCTAATTTTAAATCGCAGTATTCTATGATTTTGTATTTGCTGATGAAAAACATGAGTCTTGAAATTAAGCGATTTACCCCAAAATATGTTAAGGTCACTAACATAGTCACAATTTCCCTCAGGAAGTCCTCACATCACCGTCAGTTCAAATCAAACACATACAAAACGTTCTACCCTTCTCGAAACCCGTCCGAAGAGCGAACGCCGCCGAGTGATCTGCATATATTTATTATTATTCAAGTCTAAATATTTAACTTTTAAAGCCAGAAGAGCCTTCACATCCACGCCGGCGGACCATGAATGAATGAATAGTGTTGCTCGTCGTCATATTCGTCACCAAGTTCGTCCTCGGCCGTCATCACACACAAAAGACTCTGCTCGCGCGCCTACATTCATGTCCTTGCTTTCGAGGACACGTGGCCAAATGTGGCGGCGCATTTCTAGTCTGGCTGAAGACGACGACGTCAACGGCATTCACCTATTATAGGCAAGTCTCCTGGCAGGTCGGTCGTCGTCGTCGGAAGCAGACTTGTTGTACTTGTGCAGCCAGCGAAAAAGCGAGCTTTATCGAAATTAAACAGTCGTCCTTTTCAGGTCGGTCGTTCTCCGTAGTGAGTGAGTGTGTGGGCGAGACCGAGGAAGGAATCGACCAGACAAAACCCATTTTCCGATCCACCACCCACAGCTGCTCCGCCAGGGAAGTTGAACTGAAGGTGGCCGGAACGCCGGTCCGAGCAATAGGCGAATCGGACCAATATGTCTCCAAATGAATGCCACCAGCTAGAAGTGGGTATAGTACAAATGGAATAGAATGTAAAATTGCTGCTGCACCCAGACACCAGCCATCCAGGGCAAGTCCACGGGAATGAATATATTATACACATTTGAGGCGATTAAATTAAAATAATGTCTTGATTCCACACTAAATTACGTTAATTTTCCATTCAGTGCACAGGAAGCACACTCGTGGCTGGAGGACATCATGTTTGAGGGCGGTCCCATGGGGGGGGAGGGGGAGTTGTAGGTAGCACAGGGAACGGACAAATGAACACTCATTAAAAACCTCTCTATTTTTCTCCGTCTCGATCGTAGCATTGGTGTTACTGAATAATTTACCAGAATTCCACATTTTTTTACAAATTTTTAATTTCGTTTCTTTTGAGTTGGATGAAATTTTGTCCAATTTATTTTGCATCATAAGTTTTTCCATACTAGTCTCCTTACGATTTTTCGAGCAGGTCATACCAAATTAGCATGTGAATGTAAGAAAATCTGTAGATTTTCTGATCAATTCGGTGTCATTAGCAAAGTTGTAGTTGTGGTTGTAGGACTGCCCGAGCAGACGGAAATAACGTGGGAATAACAATTTTTGATATTTGAAAATACTAGGCCAATAACGTTAAAAGTTATTTATAACAAGATTTGTTATTCGTCGTTATGATTTTTTTGTTATTGGATTGCACAGACTAATAACATTTCCAGTTATTTTTCGAACAAATCTTTGTTATTATATTTTGTTATTTTAACAACTAATCCGATCACCCCAATAACAATCGGAGATATTCCTCCATAACAAAAAATGTTATTCCCAAGTTGTTTTGGCTTCCAACCAATATTAGACCAATGACAAATTTTGTTGTGATAACATAAACTGTTATTAAACTCTTATGGAAAAATGGATTTTGCAAGAATATTCCATAACACTTTTTATATTTTTAACAATATTTGTTATTGAAATGGCATGAATTTAGATATTATCGTCTGTTCGGGTGTTAAAAAACAGGCACATGGAAATTAAACTTCCCATATAATTCAATATACGTTTTAATCTGTAGAAGTTCAATTCCCAAAATATTTCTACATTTTCGATTTTTTTTAAATGTTTTAGAGAAATAAAAATACACCTTTTGCGCAAGAGTTTTAAATGAAGCATAATCTGGTACGAGAGATTTGATTTTTTGAAAAGTTTAGATTGTGAGAAAACATCGGAAATATTGTCAATCAAAATGTAATTTACGTATAAAATAATAAAAAAAAAACTAATTTTCGTTTTTGTTAATCCAACTGCTTAATGCTGAAAAAGCTATTTTATGAAAAAAATAATCATTTTTTTCCATGGCGATCAGACTGCTAGTTGCTAAAAAACAGCTTCTAAAAGTAAAAAAAAATGGTTAGATAATTTTTCTCAGTTATGTCAAATTATTGCTCATTTTTTATTCACGATATTTCGAAAACTCGCTTTTAACTGAAATAAACAGAACTTTTGTGGAATTTCCTGCCTCTTTCAATATATTTTTTTTATAAGTAGGAGATCATAATACTTTTACACTTCAGTTTTTTTTTATTATTTTTTATAAGAGCAACTCTCTACGAAATCGGTCTTTTTCATTAATTTTAATTTTTGTATTTTTTAATCAGGCTGAAACTTTTTTGGTGCCTTCGGTAAGCCCAAAGATGCCGTTTTGCATCATTAGATTATCCATATAATTTTCCATACAAATTTGGCAGCTGTCCGTACAAAAACGATATATCTTTTGAAGGAATTTTTTTATCGATTCGGTGTCTTCGGCAAAGTTGTAGGTATAGATAAGGACTGCACTGAAAAAAATGATTTCACTTTTTGTCGCTAAACCTTGATTTGCAATAAAACATTTTTTTTATTTTCTGATATGTTTTAGATGACATCAAATGCCAATTTTTCAAAAGTTTCCAGAATGGGCAAAATATCTTTGACCGAGTTATGAATTTTTGAATCAATACTGATTTTTTCGAATTTGAAATCAAAAAGTACTTTAGGGAAAATTCGATAACGTTTTCAAGTTTTCAAGCAATTTTAAGGTAACTTTTTTGAAAATATTGTCATTTTGTAATTTTTTTTAAATTAGTTTAAATTAGCCCATTCTGGAAATTTCCTAAAAGTTGGCATTTGATGCCTTTCAAAACGTATCAGAAAAAAAATAATAGTGCTTTTTGAAAATCAAGTTTTAGTTACAAATAGTAAAATTAAAAATCACCAATTTTTTTACTGTGTATCTTTTTATTTCAGTGTAGTTCATATCCATACCTACAACCTTGCCGAAGACACCAAATCGATCAAAAAATTCCTTCAAAAGATACAGATTTTTACTATTTGTAACTTAAACTTGATTTTCAAAAAGCACTATTTATTTTTTTCTGATGCGATATATTTATCATTTTTGTAAGAACAGCTGCCAAATTTGTATGGAAAATTATATGGACAAACTAATGATGCAAAACGTTTACGGTTCTTGCTTTTTTCAAATGGAATTGCTGTATTATTCAGCCCTTCAATTGAAGAAGAAAAGTCAAATTTGAACCACCCTAATATTTACAGTCCAAATTCACACCATTTACCCTTTTAGTCTGAGTGAAACTTTCCCAATAAGCTCCATCAACGAGGTCCTAAAATGACGACATCGTCGTCGTAGCAGCCACACCGCAAAAACGAAAACAACGTCATCCTTTCAGGAGGTCCAATCAACATCCAGTGTTCAGCTAACTGTGTTAGCTCAGGACATTGCTAAGCACACACACACCAACACTGCAAGCACATCAACATTCCATCACATTCAATCTCGAGGCGAGTTTACTGCTTTTGCCCAAGAGGAGAGGATTTTCGCCTTCCAACAACAAAAACAACAATAGCACTCGCAGCAGGCTAATGTAATGTGAAAACACCACCCACCGAAACAGGGAAAAGCGCGCGCATGAATCAGCCTGGTACGATGGGCGCTCTCAGGTTGCGGTTACGGTAAGAGTGGCGGAAAAGCCACCCCACTCATCCATCCCGCTCGCAATAAGGCTCATGAATATTTGATTGGGCCCGTTTTAAATAATTACCGGACTTTGGGTGCCATCTCCCACCGATGGAGGGGACGGAAAAGGGCACTTTCGCGCTCCCACATTTGAGCTGCTATTGTTTCAGCTCGAAGCGATTTCGGATCAACGCCGGAAGTTGCCGCTTTTAGCCTTGGTGTTGTTCTTCTTCGGGCGAGGAACAAAAGTGCAAATTTTCGAGATTGAGGAAGGCGAGCGAGTGAGTGTGTCACCGCTAATGGCCAATAATTTGCTCAATGGACATTGTTCAACCCGCGGGGGGTGAAAGCTTTTTCCTGGATGGGCTAATTGATCGGCGATTGCGTCACAAATTGACGTGTCCAAATGGGCTTGATGGGTGATTGATTGTTATACAAAGAACATATCTTGAGTTTTTTTTAAAAAAGGTCCAATAAGCTATTGTCTTTCATATGTGAGCAATTCTCTACGAAATCGGTCTTTTTTCTTCAATTTTAAATTTTGTATTTTTTTATCCGACTGAAACTTTTTTGGTGCCTTCGGTATGTCCAAAGAAGCCATTTTGCATCATTAGTTTGTCCATATAATTTTCCATACAAATTTGGCAGCTGTCCATACAAAAATGATGTATGAAAATTCAAAAATCTGTATCTTTTGAATGAATTTTTTTGATCGATTTGGTGTCTTCGGCAAAGTTGTAGGTATGGATACGGACTACACTGGAAAAAAAATGGTACACGGTAAAAAAAAAATGGTGATTTTTTTATTTAACTTTTTATCACTAAAACTTGATTTACAAAAAAACACTATTTTTAATTTTTTTTATTTTTTGATATGTTTTAGAGGACATAAAATGCCAACTTTTCAGAAATTTCCAGGTTGTGCAAAAAATCATTGACCGAGTTATGATTTTTTTAATCAATACTGATTTTTTCAAAAAATCGAAATTATGGTCGCAAAATTTTTTCAATTTCATTTTTTTATGTAAAATCAAATTTGCAATCAAAAAGTTTTTTAGTGAAATTTTGATAAAGTGCACCGTTTTCAAGTTATAGTCATTTTTAGGTGACTTTTTTGAAAATAGTCGCAGTTTTTCATTTTTAAAAATTAGTGCACATGTTTGCACACTTTTGGAAAAAATATTTTTGAAAAGCTGAGAAAATTCTCTATATTTTGCTTCTTTGGACTTTGTAGATACGACCTTTAATTGCTGAGATATTGCAATGCAAAGGTTTAAAAACAGGAAAATTGATGTTTTCTAAGTCTCACCAAAACAGCCCACCATTTTTCAATGTCGATATCTCAGCAACTAATGGTTCGATTTTCAATGTTAAAATATGAAACATTTGTGAAATTTTCCGATCTTTTCGAAAACAATATTTTCAAAATTTTCAAATCAAGACTAACATTTTAAAAGGGCGTAATATTGAATGTTTGGCCTTTTTGAAATGTTAGTCTTGATTTGAAAATTTTGAAAATATTGTTTTCGAAAAGATCGGAAAATTTCACAACAGTTTCATATATTATCATTGAAAATCGGACCATCAGTTGCTGAGATATCGACATGGAAAAATGGTGGGATGTTTGGATGAGACTTAGAAAACATCAATTTCCCTGTTTTTAAACCTTTGCATGGCAATATCTCAGCAACTAAAGGTCGTATCAACAAAGTCCGAAGAAACAAAATATAGAGAATTTTCTCAGCTTTTCAAAAATATTTTTTTCAAAAGTGTGAAAACATGTGCACTAATTTTTAAAAATGAAAAACTGCGACTATTTTCAAAAAAGTTACATAAAAATGGCTATAACTTGAAAACGGTGCACTTTATCAAAATTTCACTAAAGTACTTTTTGATTGCAAATTTGATTTTACATTAAAAAATGAAGTTGAAAAATTTTTGTGACCAAAATTTCGATTTTTTGAAAAAATCAGTTGATTAAAAAAATCATAACTCGGTCAATGATTTTTTGCACAACCTGGAAATTTCTGAAAAGTTGGCATTTTATGTCCTCTAAAACATATCAAAAAATAAAAAAAAATAAAAATAGTGTTTTTTTTTTGTAAATCAAATTTTAGTGATAAAAAGTTAAATAAAAAAATCACCATTTTTTTTTACCGTGTATCATTTTTTTCCAGTGTAGTCCGTATTCATACCTACAACTTTGCCGAAGACACCAAATCGATCAAAAAATTCCTTCAAAAGATACAGATTTTTGAATTTTCATACATCATTTTTGTATGGACAGCTGCCAAATTTGTATGGAAAATTATATGGATAAACTAATGATGCAAAATGGCTTCTTTGGGCATACCGAAGGCACCAAAAAAGTTTCAGTCGAAATAAAAAATACAAAAAAAATCGAATGACCGAAATCCTAGAGAACTGCTCATGTTTAAGAAACTTTTTTTTTTTAAAACTCAAGATTTAGGTTGAGTATGATTAAAAAAAAAACAAGAATATCATTTGAAAAATGATTTATTTTTTAGATATTATTATGTTATTTTATTATTTTTCAATCAACTCAATATGAAAAAAAACTAACTTTCAAGCCTAATTTTCAAAAAAAATTGAACAACATCACAAAATGCTTCATACATCATTACAGTTATGAATCTGTCTCAAAATTGAAAAATCTTAAAGAATTTATGAGATTTTTTTTTCTAAGTTTCACGTCTACTTCAAATCCGTGGCCGTGAGGTTACGGGTTTCGCCTTGTAAGCGGAAGGTGATGGGTTCAATTCATATCTGGCTCGGAGCTCGGAGTCAGATCCCTTAAAAGAGTAGATATGCTCACTGGGAATACTGACCGGTAGGGGATGGGTTTCGACTAGCGGCGTGCTGGGTTTCCAATCCAGAGGTCGTGAGTTCGACTGTCGTACCGGGAAGATGAAGTTTAATCTTTGGTCCCAATAATTTAAGAATTGTAAAAGAGCTTTCAAATTCTCCATTTGTTAAAAAAAATGCAGAAATAAACGTTATACAATGAATCTTAAATAGCTGGAGACCAATTGCACAAATTTTTCAATGTACATATATTATATTCTTTCTGCAAAACTTTTTTGCCTCCTGATTTTTCCAAGGACTTTCGAGGGATAAACTTGAAGTAAAATTCAAAATGGCCTAATCAAGATTATAACATTCATTCAAACACCTTTAAATCTTAAAAAAAAGTTTATTAACATAATTTCAGAAAAAACACAGTTTCAAATTTATAAACGTTTTTTTTTTGTTAAATTTTGCAGTCCATATTTTATAATTTATTAATAGATCAAAAACCTTTAATTGTATAAAGTACAAAAAGCATTCATTATAAAATGTATTCTGAACAGTTAACAATCGTTTACAGTCCAGACTCGATTATCCGAAGGCCTTGGCTTAATTTAACTTGGGATAATCGAATCACAAAAAAAATTGTCTTATTTTAGATTGTATGACTCCTTAACTACTCTAAAGCGATTTGAATTTTTAAATCCAAGATGGTGACCAAAATTGCGGTGATGATTAATTGAAAAAATGCATTTTTTATATTTTTTTATCAACCATTAAAATTTTACTAAAATGGAATTGCGAGCTCGAATTTATTGTAAATGGGAGCGTTCTTTCATTACGTTATGCAGATATTGAGGGTCCGAGGCCGTGTTACGCTCCATACAAAAAAAATTAAAATTTATTTGGAAATTTTTTTACGAGGGGGGAGGAGGGGGTCAAAAATCTGTTTTTTTGAGTTACGTAATAAAAGAACGCTCTCTTAAAAGTAAGAAAATAAAAAATACGAAAAAAAATTTGCTCATGATGATTTTACGTCTGTGTAAATTTTTAAAATTAGAAAATTAAGTCAATATTGTTTGTCCCTTAAAGATATTAAAAGATAAAAAAAAGATTAATTACTTACTGACTAAATATTTTCTTTAAATTTACAATTACCTTTTAAAAGAAACTCGTACGTAAAAATTACTTTGCAATGTTGTACCTATCACTAATACAACCTTTGGTGAAATGTGCATTCAACTAAACAACAACTAGAAATAAATATTTTGCTCTTCCTTATGCCAAATAAGTAATACTTATTTTTTATCTTCATTTACTTCCGATTGTTTCTCAAAATTCTCAACTTGAAAAAAATCTGTACAATATTTTAAGTTTATAATCCATTGTTCAATATTTCAATTACCGTCACCAGGGGTGACATTGGGTCATACAAATTTCAGCATTTTTGTATGACCCAATCTCACCCCCAGACCCAATGTCACCCCTGATGACGGTATAAAAAATACAGGCTTTTTTCTTTTTTTTTGCAATGCTTAAAAAGAAATAAAACCAATATCAAGGATACATTCTAGATTTGCTTCTGATTAACGTCACAGACAAAACAATAAAACGAAACAAACACAATTGATTTTACAACATTCCGAAACAAGCACTTAATCAGCGTATCTCAATCAATCGCTCAACTTTGCTGTTTTTCCGTTTTTACCGCCAAACCAAAATCAATTGTGAATTCGTTCGATCATCGCTTTTCAGCGCATTTCCCCCACTCCCCCAGCAGACTCACTCTTGACGAAATTGAAAATCGAAAACAAAAGTTTGGCCCGGAAAAATTTCGCCCTCACAATGCACAAACGCTTTACTCCCGAAAAATGCACAATGAACTCAATTTAAAACTTTTTCTCATCTACTACCGACCGACCGGGACTCTTTCGAGTGGGGATATGTCTGGTTCCTGTTTCCTGCTGATTTTTGTTTTTTTTTCTCTCTGCTCGTCGAGTATCGTCCAAAAAGCTTTCACCGCAATCAGCATTTGCTAGGAAAAAAAGTCGGGCAGAAAAAACTCAGCTCCCGCTTACCAAATCAACAGACATTGAGAGCCGAATTTCAAAAAGCGCACGGATCGTCGAAATTTAAATTTTATTGAACTCTTCGAACACCGGGAGTTGCGGCAATCCTTCAGTCGAGCTTCCGCGCTAATGTTCGGTCACAGACAAGTGGATGGTGTTCGTAGGAGCGAATTGTGAATGCGATTTCTTAACGATTTCAATAATCTTCACTTCATTTGTCTATGAATTCGTTTTCATTCGAGTTTTTCGCAACTGTCGAGGAAAATCAAAACACCAATTGGCAAAAAAAAAACTCGCTTTCATCAGCGAAATCCCTAACCAAAAATACGTCCAAAATTACCAAACAAACTACAATCGAATCGGCATTATCACTGTCAACGGTGACTGTCATCTGTCATCAACATCATCATCGTCACCATCATCACCGTCATCATCAATGTTACCAACGGGAAAATGCTGCTTTTTGTTCTGCACGCAGCCTACTGCGTGGGGCACCCAATTGATCCGCCCTTTAATCCCCTCCTTTTGGTTGATGCGCCCTTTTTCACCAAACCGCCCTTGGACGGTGTGCAATTGAGCTGTTGTTGTTGTTGTTGTTTTGGATGATGTTTTGAAATTGCATCACATTGACCCGGCACTGCACGGCTCGGGTTGACCAATGGAATTGAACGGAACGGACGGACGGGCAAATCTGTTTTAAAGGGTTTTGTGCTGATGCTGCGGCCAGGTGAGAAGCTTTGTGGTCGTTTCGGTTGGACGTTTGGGTATTAGCAGACGGTTATTAGGGGAATTATTTTTGGAAATTGTAGGGATTGGTGGAATTGGAGAATGTACTGCTTTTGTTGGGTGTCAGTTGAGATTAAATTTCAATGTTTTACTTATTTAATCAAATTTTATCTTTATTACCAGATGATTTTTTTTAATTTTAGGATAGGATTACAGTTTTGTTCTATAAATTCAATATTTTTCAAATTTTCAAAACGAATATTTCAGTATTAATTCAATTAAATAATTAAGATTGTTTCCAGCAATTTGCTAAATCAAAACTTTAAACATCGTTTTTATGTTAAAGGGAAGATTTGATTAACCCTTTTATCATGAGATTTTATTTAAAAAAAATCGTAAGCAGAGATCAAAATTTCCGATTGAAACAATTTTTCTCACAAAAATTGCCAAAGAGTTAGGGTAACATTTTTCAACTGAGTTCGCCAGCGCTATTCTCATTAATTTACAAGTACTAAATTCAAAATAAGAAAAAAAAAATTTAAACCTTATTGACTAAAAAATTTGATTAAAAATTTAATGAGTATCTCAAAATGCATTATTATTTAAACACAATTTATGATTTTTTTTAATTGCTTTGATCTGTGGTTTTGAAAAATCAGCAAAAAGTCCTGGAATACCCATTTGATCAAAATTACAAAAATAATTAATTATTTTTTTCCTTCCTGATTTTCTGGAGAATTTCTTAAACTTGAAATATGGGCCTAAGAAAATTCAAATAATGAGCAAAAAGTGTTTCAAATAGCTTTCGAAATTCACTTTTTTTCCATTTTGTACATCGAATATTCAAAAAAATTCAATTTTTTTTTTTAGCTGACCCAAACAAGCTTAAATGATTCTAAACATGTGGGAATGCATTTTAAATTATTTCTAATTATTTAAATTAATTTGTAAAAAAAAAAATACAAAACTTTAAACCTAGAAAGCCTTACACCATCGAAATCAACTTCAAAACAGACCTGTTCTGCATGTGATAATTATGTAAAATCCCCTTAACTTTGAAAAAATCTCCTTGAACTTAACTATATCACACATGACTTCGCAAGACAACATTTAACCATCCTATACATGACCCATGGCTAGCTGGAACCTTTTTATTAAAACATTCTTCGCAGCAATTTAGAGCGAGCCAGCCACTCGAGTTTTAATTTCATTTTGAAAATCGTTTTTCCCGCTCGTTTGGCCTAGGCAGAAGCGCGCGCCCCGAACGAAGCGACCTCAAGCGAAATTTTCCTCCTTTCCCATCACACAGTAGGCCGACGAGCAGAGCCGAGCTTTCGACCGGCTTCGTGCGGACGGGCACGAACGAGAACGATTCAGCGACGAGTGCTGCAACCAGACGAGGGTGGCTTGGATTGAATGCAAAGAGGAAAGACGAACCAGCTGGTTATGCTGGCAGTTGGGTGAGTGAGTGACTGTCGGTTTTGAATTTTTGTGGAGCGCCTCTGGTGGAATTGGGTGCGAACTACATGATTTGGGAGAGCGAATAGCGAGGCCACAAACCAAATTGATGTTGTGGAGCAGTAAAGTAGATGTTTTCAAACAGACTTTTTCATTGAATTATTTATTTTTTAAGCTATTTTGAAAGAGGTTGACGATAAATTGTTTTTTTCATGAATAGCGCTTTGAAATCAATTGAGGTTTTTTCAACTTATTATCTCGAGATTACATTTACATGTTTTGTTTAATTATTTGCCAATGCGGGAGCAGCAGAGCGATAAGAACAAAAAAAAACTTTACCTAATTCTCATGTAGTGGTGGTTGATGCGTTCCTCTCATTTATATAGTAATTTTGTCTGAAATGAACATCAGATCTGAATCAGACCTGGCCATTTTAGGTTATGTTGAAAACAACTCATTTTTGCAGTCGTTTAAATATTTTTTTCTATCATAACTTTTTACCAACTATATGAATATTCAAATTTTCAATGTCAAGCTGTTTAACTCAAACTCGACCGAGAAGAATACGGACAAAATCCTGTCAGCTTTAGCTGAAAAGTCAAGTGCATATTTTTGATAAACATCCCCTGACACGCACAGACATTTGCTCAGAATTGTATTCTTAGTCGATGAGAATAAATGTCAATAAGTATAAATGGAGCTCAAGGGGTCAATTTTAAAATTTCAATTTTCGAGAGATTTTACAGTCTCTCCTCAGTGAAGAAAGTAAAAACAATTACTATCTAAATTTCTATGATTTTGCTATCTTAGAAAAAAAAATTTGGCTTTTATTTACCAAAACAACTTAGATAAACGACTCCACGTGGAAGAAAAAAGTTTTTGCGAAATTTCATAAAAATCCAAAATATTTTTAAACAAACCTAAACATGCTTAATATGATTATTTATGCAGATAAAACGCATTTTTGATTGTTCCATTTCCATCAAAATTTTGAAGTTTTTTGAAGAAATGTTTTTTTACCCCCTGATTTTTCGGACCAATTTTTAAGGGAACTGAACTTAAAAAAAATATTTGCAGCGGCTTAAAAGAAACAAAAAAATCTGTTGATTTTTTTTTTCTTTTCGACACTAAAAATTAAATTGCCAAAATAAGCCATTTAAAATTTATGTTTTTTTTTTAATATTTCAGAGGACTATAGCGGTATTTTTAGCGCTAGATTTAAGGCTGGTGCAAAATCTGATAATGTGATATGACTTTTAGTAAAAATTTTGTCTTTTGTAAAAATCTTAAATATTGTCAATGAAAATTTCAATTTTTTTTTACATAAATGCAAAATCAAATTTACGATCCAAATTTACTGCACATTTTTTGTATTCTAGTTATAGGAACTTCAATTCAGTTATATTTATTAGTAAATATTCTGTGAATTGAATTACGTATTTTTTATAACCTAGTAGAGTTTTGAAGTTCTTTTCAACTATGATTTGGACTTAAGTTCAGTTTGATGTATTTTGATATTCTAAAAATGAATGGCAAGAAAAAGAAAAAAATGGACAAAAAACCTTAGAGATTTACAGGCATTACAAGATGATTTTTTTTCCAAACATAATTAGTTTTTGGCAAATTGAAAAATAATTAAAACTTTTCTTAATGAAAGTTTAAATCAAATTTCAGAAACTGCAATTTCTTTATAATTTTTTTATCAGGTCCTTTTCGGTGCTGATACCTACCAGGTCCCAGCACCGAGAAGGACCTAATATAAATTATTTTATGGAAAAAAAATCTTAGATGTGAAATTTCTGCAATTTTCACATAAATATAATTTCGAATAAACAAAATAAAGCCTAATATTTGAAAATGTCCAAATTAAGTGTTTTTGGCACATTCTTCTTGATTCTAAAAAATCGATGTTATTTTCCCAACATATTTCTTTAAAACATTGAAAATCAAAGATTGCGAGCTAAAAAATTGGGGCATTTAGTTGACATTGAGAAAAAATAATCATTTTTCTCATAATTTAGACTGTATCGCAGCAATCCGTAGTCAACAAAGTCTTTTTCATTAAGTGTTTTTAAATTGCAAAAATCTGAACATTTTCAAAAAACATTCACATTAAAATGCCTATAAGTTGAAAACGGGGTACTTTAACAAACAAAAATGTACAGTTGTCCTCGATTGAAAATTTTATTTTTCATCAGCATTTTTCTTAAACTTATGATTATGCCCTTTTTTGCTTTTTTGGCATAGGGAGTTTGGCATGGAAAAAAATCAGTAAAATTAAAAAAACTCTCTTGATGAAGAGGCAAGTTAAAATTAAAATTGTACGAGCGAAATATCAGGCATGTTATGATATAAGTCGTAAACCCTAAACTTTTCTCGATTTATGTTTCTGAAAACAAAAAGCACTTTTTTTCGTTGAAAATACAAAAATAAATCTATCAAGCGAATCACAACTAATTGAGAACTTGTACCATTAAATCACGCCAAAATAGAACAACTAATTTAGCTCACACATCGTGTCCAACAAAGTCATTACCACCTCCTAAATTTATGCAGCAATTTTCCGTTCGTTTGCTCCGTTTTATCCTGTGTCCCATTCAGCTTGGCGCTAGGTAGTTAGCAAAACTGTGTGACACTGGCCATTCAAAACAATTAAACCTCGTTTGCAACCCCCCTGGCTCACAAAAAGCTCCAACAAAACGGACGAGATGATGACCTCCCTGCTCTCGCTCTCTCCTCCCATGCTTCCTGCCAACTTTGTCACATCGGCATAATTAAAGTGCAATCAAACATCCAGAGTCCACATCCACATGTGTCACTTCGTTCGTAATCAAAATGAACAACCCCCGAGGACATCCAAGCCACCCGAAAAACGTTCCAACTGACAAAATGCTGTCCGCTGAATGAAAACTGTCCAAATTAAAAAAAAAAAAAGTTGAGAGAAAAAAAAACTTTCCCAACTGTCCAATTTCACCCCCCACCTCAAAACTAGTATCAAACAAGTGTGCTAGCAAAATACGAACTCCCTTCAAATTTCAGCGTGAAAAGCTCTCGGTTTTCCCGCCCCAAACCAAACCAGCAGGACTAGGATGTCCTCAAACGCAAAAATGGTTGAAAAATAACTAGAGTTTGCCGCAAAAGTTCAACCTCGCTTCAACACTCGAAGATAATTAAAATTTTCGGTCACGAGCATTTGAATAAAAATTCGGAACTCGGCGGTTTCCGGTGGTCTGACTGCCATGCCATGCTGCAGATGCACTTTTGTCAGCTTTCCACCACCTTCCCTTCAAAATATGGGGGCAGACACGACGAACATGACCAAAGGACTTGCTGGAAGAGAGAGAAAAAAAAACTTTTTCGACAGTTTTTCTCACCCTCCGGGGGCGACTTTTTCATGCCGAAAAACCCCAAAAATAGTGCACACACACTTTGGACCACCCAAAAGAGTGGAGAACGCCTCTATTGTTTCCCCCGAAAGGACACCCTGAAAAAGGGGTGAGAAAAAGGCCCAATTTTGAGTGTCTTTTGCCTCGGGAAGGAGACGCCCGAGGACGGAGGTTGTGGCCGGCCCCACTCGAACTTTTGCACCTGCGGTAAAGAGCACCCTTTTGTGGGACATTCATTGTTATATAATCTGTGATTTTAGGGCCGAGGTGGCGAGCGAAATGAGCAAGCATTAGATGATTAATGGTGGAATGAGGCTTATCTGGCGAGGCTGGGCGCAATTTAGGCAGTTTAGAAAACTTTTTTTATGGATTTAAATTTGAGTGCGGAAAGTTTACGCTGGAAACAATGTGTCTGGTAAGCTGTATTTGAACTTTTGAGACATTCACACTTTGTCATTTTAAAACTTATTTTTAGCTTATTTTCTTTGATTTTTTTTTCAGCACGATAACTACCAAATTTGTTAACCTAGTTGGATAAATACGACGATATTTGAAAAAAAAATTGTAATTTATTTGACATTTCTAATAACGCAATGAAAACGATTATTAAGTGGAAAAACAAATGTTCAAACATGATGTTTGAACACATGACATGAAAAGTCGATTTTACAGAACATAAGACAGTCCTAGAATAAACTTTAAAATTCACACTTTGTCATTTTAAAACTTATTTTTAGCTTATTTTCTTTGATTTTTTTTTCAGCACGATAACTACCAAATTTGTTAACCTAGTTGGATAAATACGACGATATTTGAAAAAAAAATTGTAATTTATTTGACATTTCTAATAACGTAATGAAAACGATTATTAAGTGGAAAAACAAATGTTCAAACATGATGTTTGAACACATGACATGAAAAGTCGATTTTACAGAACATAAGACAGTCCTAGAATAAACTTTAAAGAACTCTTGAAAGACATTTGAAGATTTGAAGATTTGAAGATTTGAAGATTTGAAGATTTGAAGATTTGAAGATTTGAAGATTTGAAGATTTGAAGATTTGAAGATTTGAAGATTTGAAGATTTGAAGATATGAAGATTTAAAGATTTGAAGATTTGAAGATTTGAAGATTTGAAGATTTGAAGATTTGAAGATTTGAAGATTTGAAGATTTGAAGATTTGAAGATTTGAAGATTTGAAGATTTGAAGATTTGAAGATTTGAAGATTTGAAGATTTGAAGATTTGAAGATTTGAAGATTTGAAGATTTGAAGATTTGAAGATTTGAAGACTGAAGATTTGAAGATTTGAAGATTTTAAGATTTGAAGATTTGAAGATTTGAAGATTTGAAGATTTGAAGATTTGAAGATTTGAAGATTTGAAGATTTCAAGATTTCAAGATTTGAAGATTGGAAAATTTGAAGATTGGAAAATTTGAAGATTTGAGAGTTTCCAGTTTTTCAAAACTGTACCATGAAATTTGAACACTTTGTTTGTTGTTCCAAATTTTATGAACATTTTTTTAAGATTAAGGGACATGATCATTTTCCGTGTAGAAACCCTGATTGTATGTAATTTAAAATTCCAATTCAAAATCGATTCCCTCAAATTGATTTAGGCGCCAACTTTGATCACACGCATAAAATGATCTCATTATTCAGCGGGAACCCGAAAATCAGTTTACAGTCCCATCGACTACTTTGATGAATCCCAAATTGAGTTTCGCACCCTCACACCACCCCCACCAAATCGCCCCAGATTTGGCAATAGAACAGTTTCGCAAAAGCATTATCAGTTTTCCTTCCACACTTTGCCCCGGTCTTCGGTGTTTGCTCAAGGCCAATTTTAAAAGGCAAATAAACAATAAAAACCACTGATTTATGTATTTCCCTTAGCTTTTCCTTGCGGGTCGCGGCCTGATTCAATCTTGATGAAGAAAAAAGCTTTCGGAAAGGGAAAAAAACAGAAAAAGGTCCAAATTTACGCACAATCCCAAAATGCGAAAACCGTGTTGGAAACAAATTTAGCCGAGTTTCTTTCGCCACGGATGATTTGCACTCAAGAATTGTGGTTTTATGTATTCTTTTTAAGCCTTCTTGGGATGATATCGATTTTGAGTTTCGAAAGCGAAAAGTTTGTTCTCATTTTTACGCGTCAAGTTTCTTCGGGGGGGTTAAATTATTCCTTGCTTGAAAACATCCCCTTTCGTGACCTCCGCTGTCAACGAGAGCACTAATCATAATTCTTGCGGTCCCTTTTCTAATTATCAGCCCGTCTTAAACACCTTTTCAATTTCGAAATTGCCAACCGCATTCCCCTTCATATATTTAACAGTCTGAAATCCGATTACGAGATTTTTGCCTTCCAGACTCACGAATTTGCTTACGCTGGCCGAAGCCTCGGTGGACGGACGGAAGCGACGGAATTTAATCCCAGATTCTCACAAATCCATGACAATTCCACTTTTATTAATTCGAATAAAAAATTGCATAATTAATTTCTTCACGATTCGGCCAGTTCTGTGCTGCTGCAGGAGCGCTTTCGTGCCGGGCACCATTTGCCACCTCGAACGTTGCCGCAACGAAGCCGGGAAAATGCGAGGAAAAAGGGTTTTCATTTCTTTTGGTGTGCAGTTTTCTGCTGCTCGAAAAGGGGTAGAGGGACAAATATTCGGTTTATGATTGAAATCAAACTTTAGATTGATTCAAGTTTTTCGTTCAGATTTGTTTATATTGATTAGAGTTAAATCAATTTAATTTGAATAAAAGTTTGAAACATTTTTATAAATTTAATTTCTGTAACACAAAAAAAAAAAGTTCCATACTTTCCTTTCCTCAGCCACATTAACTGATTACTTTCGATAAAATTCTAAGCGATGAGTTGTTCTTATCTCACCAGTTAATCTTAACAGAAGATTTCAAAATATAACGTATGACAAAACTGATTTTTCAGTACAACGGAAATATGTTAGAAAGGATTTATTCTCGAGTTGTTCTCGGTCAATTTACTTTTTCTACACTGCAGCAAGAGTTTTTAGACAAAGATTATTGTTAACATACAGATTACATTAATTGGGAATCATAAAAAATGATTTTAAAAAACGATTCAGTTCAATAATAAAATAAAAACGATTGTAAAAACGTCATCAAAGATTTCAGTTACCCAAGACCCTTCTTTTCACCATATTGTCAATTGCTACAAACTTTAGCAAAAAAAATCAAAAAATTAAGGGCAAAGCGGGACGAGTAGTTTGAAGGTCTGAAAGGTCAAGATTTTTAAAATGTCTGTAGACTAAATTCAATCAAATTTCATATTTTCAATGCTCAACAATACAACAAAATGTAAGGTAAAACACCTCAATCTTAAGGACTTTACATACATTTGAATGAATAAAAAGTACAATTTAAGAACTCAAATAAAAAAAATCCATTCATACATCAACTAGATTCGGTCTGGAGTTCGTGGGATTTTTGTTATTGGCCGATTTGAAATTATTATTCGATCAAAATTACCTATCCAATTACAACATTCTTTTATTTATGATATGTTTTTTAATGTTTATTACAGACTTCTGAAGTATAGCAATGGATTCAAAATTTCTAAAAATAAAGTAAATGAGGGGGAAAAAAATACTTACTTCAATTTTAATATTCAATAAAAAAAACTTCAGAAATTGATTGTAAATTATTATGAATACATTCTACACGGCATATAAATGCACTGTAAATCAAATAAATACTTTTCAATCTTTTTTTTAATTTTAAGACAAACATTGGTTAAAAACGTATAACTTTAGGGGAAAATGAATAGCCATTAAAATCTCCAACAAATTTTGCAGACTTGTTATACAAAATAAGTATAAAAATATGTAGGAATCTGTACCTCGGAATGAGATAATCTTTTCTAGTTCTAATTTTCAACTTACGATAATTGTCGGGTTACTGATATTTTCTGATCGTTATGATAATTTAAATTAATTTAAAAAATTAAAACCAACCTTTACATTTGAAAAGGTCTACAAATAGATAATTTTCCTATTTTCATTGGTTAGACCAAATCATAAATTTTTTTTCAACTATTCGAATTCTTTATGAGGCTGTATCTCAGAAAGTTCCAGAGAGAAAATTTCAGGAAAATATTTTTTTCAGGGGTGCTTTTCTTCCAAGAAGAAGTTTTAAGATAAAAAAGACAAAAATGTATACCTTAAAGTAGCTATAACGTCAAAACGGCAAATTAAAACAATAAAGAACTTTTATTGTCGATTCGATATTGCTTTAATAATAGATTTTTAAAAGCCTTTTGTCCAGGTTTTCGTTTTTTCCAATAAAAATCATGCACTGTAGCTCAGAAGATGACTTTTTCATTCCTCTAAAACATATCTAAAAATTTCAAGAAAAACGTATTTTGGGAATTTTTTGTGATAAAAATTAAAATAATAGATTGGACTTTTTTCCGTGTTCCTATTTTTTTCCGAAAAGTCCTACGACACTTAATAAAACAGTAAATCCCTTCACATTATACACAATTTCATACATTTACACACCCATTTTGTAAGACCAGCCCCCGAAATTGTTGGGAAACTTGTATTGAAAAAAATAACAAACTTTCATCAAACTACCCATTTTTATTGTTAATTGTTCTAATGAAAATAATTAGCACCTAAAAAAGAAAGAACCATTTCATTATTGCCCCAAAGACAAAATAATTGGATATAAAAAAAACTTACCAAAACAAGCATTTAAAATTATGTCATTAAAAATAATCCTTAAAAATCCAACATAGCTGATTTTCCTAATATTCCTCCTAATACCCTAACCTCTTCAGCTCGCGCAAAGTCACGACAGACGAAATTCAAATGAAGACGGAAGAAAGGCACTTCCTAGCCTCTCGACGACGACGTCGCTGGAAAAAATAATAATGAAAAAAGGGTCCACACTCCACGAATGCTGTTGCTGTCGTCGTCGTCGTCGTCGTGGGAAAACGGAGTGCCACGCCGGGAACAGGAAAAGCATTTTTCCACCCGCGGCTCATCTTTGCACTTCCGTGGATTCTTTCGACGTTTTTTTTTTTTTTTTTTTCATCCAAGTGAAGAGGATGACGAGGAGAAAGAACGGCTGAGCAGTGCTTGCTGGTTGAGCTGCATTTCGCTCCCCATTCAGCTATTCTTCACTCACTCATTCATTCATTCATTCATTTATGCAACGAATGTGGCTCAGTTGGCTCAACAGAAATCAGAAAATGAAAGGAGGAACGTCAGCGAGCGAGTGCTAGAGAATAGTGTGTTGAAAAAGTATCTCACACAGCGAGCTGACGACCGAGGACCAGTTGTTGGCTGCTGCGGAATTCGTCAATGTGCACAATTTGGGATGGCCAAGAAAAGTTGAAATATGCTAACGAAAGGAACGAAGATTGGCCGGTGGCAGCAGTTTTCTTTCTTTTTTTTGCTCTGTGGAAAAAAAAGCGGGAAATGCTTCAGGACGTGAGTGAAGAGCGTGAAAAATTTGCACATCCAATTGCAAATTGCTCGAAATTAAGTTTTTGATGAGATCGGGTTGGAAAAGGTGTTAGCTTGTTAAAAGTTGAATGGCAATTTTGGAAATATTCATCAATTTCTTCGTAAAGTTCAATTTGCTTTTCAATTTTATAAATGAAAAAATATTTTTAAAGTTAAGCGAAGCAATGTTCATTAACATTTCCTGTCATCATCACTTGCTGCACTTCACTTGGGACAAAAGTGAAATTTGCAGCAAAAACTGAAAATGAGCTCAGCTGGCAGACAATACACGACATGCACGGTGACGGATGAGTCAGCTGGTGGCTGACAAAACGAGTAGGTCAGACTGAGTAAAATGACTGAGAACTAACTAACTAGGGGGACTTCCTTCCTTCTTTGCTCTTTTCCGTTGAACTGGTTTCTTCCTGCTGAGGAACTTAATTGGAGAAAAAAGGCTTAATATGAATTTCTAGACCAACTTATTATATTCATCATAAACTATATGCAAGACTATTGCGCCAATTATCTTTTGTCCTAAGGTAAAACTTTGGATAAAGATGTTAAAGCTTGTTATATGCAAAAATACTAAATCAAGTTATTTGAGTTCTTAATACCGGATGATCTTTTCAGTCAAACATTTGAAATGGTTAAAAGTGTTTGTTAACTATCCTTCTGTTTCTGTTTTTAATTAATAATTCTTTCCATTATAATATTCTTCCCAAAAAGACAAATTATAGATAAAGTTTTTTTGGCATTGGTATAAAACGGACCAAACGCTTATTATTTGACTGATCACCCGAAACAAAAAACCCCATAATCGATACGAACAGTTGTTTTCCTACCCGAGAAAATAATAGAAAAGTAAAAGGAATCCCAAATACATCATCAAGAAACGAAAAACATACTCTATTAGTGAAGGTCCTCATCAAAATTTGCATCACATTTAACAGTTTATTAGTCATGTTTGAGATGCAACCCAATAAAAAAAATGACGGTATGTAGATTTATACGTAGAAAAATATGTTTCACCTTCCTGAAAAATAATACAATCGATTCTAAATATTGCATCGGTGGGAATTGTGTTTTTTAGAAAAAAAAACGTGTTTTCCCATATAAAGTACCATGATTAGAAGCGCATGGTGGTTCAAGTAAGTAAGAATTTTTTATCGATAGAATACATTTTTAATCGAACATATTCTCAAATAGGTAGGCGAAACACAACTTTTTACTTATAAATCTTCCATGGGTCATCTCATATTTTGGTTCCACCATACCATCATTTTTTTTTTATTCGTATCGCAGCTCAAATATGACAGTTAAAAGTGTTGAGTTTGTTTGTTATCCAAGATTGTCGCAAATATTTTGGCCATGAAATATTCATATTTTTTTAGTAGTTGCTTCAGGATTATAATTTTGTATTATATTAGAGTAGAACTAATTCATTAGCTTAAAAGCAGATTACATGAGGAATAGATTCTTTCGTGTTATGTAAACAAGATTGAATCTATATTTTTAAATATATTAAATGGTATTTAATGCATTTTTAAAATAAGCCTCTTCCTCCTTATTTTCAGAAATACTTTTTTCAAATCAATACCAAAGTCAATCACTAAAAAACTAAATTTAAGAGCAAATATTTTTAAAAAATTCAATTTAAAATGTTAAAATGGATTTCTTACTTAGTGATGAATTATTTTTTACAATTCAGCATAACTTTTTTTTCTCGTTGAAGTAAATTGTTGTTCACAATTTTTTTTGCAAACATTTTAAATTTTTAAGCAACAAAATTATTGATAATTTTTTTACAGCGTGTCTGCTAAAATTTGTTGTTTTTATCAACTCAAAACTGAAATCAATAGCAAAAAAATATCTCAATATTTCCAAGCAGCAGAAAGATGAAATGTGTTAAATTTTGAATCAGTACTTGATTTTTCTAAGCACATTAGTTTATATAATTATTAAATTATAATTGATAAACCATACATTTTGTAATGCTTTATTTTAAAATCAACCAGAAGAAGGAGCAAAAAAAAGGATCAGTTAGATTTCTTGAAAACATTTTGGTATTTTCACATATTTTTACACACAATTTGTATGATATTTGGTCCAATGCTGCAAAAATTTTGGAATTTTTCATCATTTTTTCAAATAAATATATATGTTTTAGTATTTTCATTTTGTCATATGATTGTAAGAAATATAAGAAATGGGTGTCTAAATCTGCTATAAATTAATCATATCATATAAGTTTTATTTCAAGATATAAATATACGCTTGATACTAAGTATGAAAAAAAGAAATTGAATACGAATTGAAAAAAACATGGTGATTTATAATTGGTTTGTGAATAGGATAACGAAAAGACAAAAAAAAACATGTTTTTGAAGTAATCATTTTAGAATTTAATTAAATGCTCATTAAGGCCGTTGCAAATATTTTTCAAAGTTTATGTCGCCCCCCCCCCCTTCAAAATTGGTCCAAAAAATCAGGGGGCAAAAAAATATTTTTTCAAACAAATATCAAAATTTCAATGGAAATACAAGTTTAATCAAATGGGAACAATCCAAAATGCCTTTTTCTGCATTGATAATCATATTAAACATGTTTGGACTCATTTAAAAATATTTTGAACTTTTATGAAATTACAGTGCACAGCACCGAAAAAACTTTTTTTTCTCGCAAAAATAAAATTTTCGTCAGTACTTAGAAATTTTGGAAATCAATGATTGCAAAAATACTGGACAGGTGTATGATGCATTTTAAAACACTTTTTTCATTCAAATGTTGACATCGTGGCCTGTAATTTCAATTTTTAACTTTTTTCATTTTTTTGCCCCCCTCCCTTCGACTTTGATCAGAGTCGAGGGACATAAACTTCAAAAAATATTTGCATCGCCTAAAGATAAACATGAAAATCAGTAATTATTAATTCAAAAAAATGTTGTGCAATATATCCCACATAAACATAACTTGACTTGATCCGACATGAGATATGAAAAAAATTGTCTTTATAAAAAATAAAACATTACAGAATAGTAGAAAATTATCGATACAGATTTTATCGCAGTTCAGACGCCAATTTTTGACGCCTAAATTATCCGATGTTCGATTATTCGAAGGAAACATAGGATTATCAAATCATAGAAAATATGCTCACAACCCCAAATAAGTCAGATTCAAGATGTTGATAAATCAACAAATGAATATTATTAATATTTCACCATTGCCACATTAGCTAAAACCATATATAATCCAAACTCGATTATCCAAAGGCCTTGGAAAATTTGTACTTCGGATAATCAAATCATGAAAAAAATTTGTCTGCTTTACGATTCTCAAGTTAAACTAAGAACCCTAAACTACTTAAACGTAATTTAGAATTTTAAAATTCAAGATGGCGGCCAAAATGGCGGTTTTGAAATGTTGAGAAGGTTCATTTGGTAATTTAATAGCCAGCCAATTAAATTTGACAAATATTGAGTCGCTGAACTTAAGATTTATGTGTAAAATAGAAAAATTAAAAACGTATTTTTTTATCATGATTTGATTACACTGACGAACACAATTTCCGCGTAGGATCAACTCGAGGGGAAGCATGAAGTTTAAGGTCCTCAGAATCACGTGCACTTTGAACTTTTCAAAAATATTTAAACAGGACCGATTTTTTTTCAAAAGTTTGTATGTGGAATTATTGCTGTTCACTACTTCCACATATTGCATGCAATTTTGCTTGTATGCAACAGCGATTAACCGCCCTATTTCTTCATACAAACTTTGGAGAAAAACCATTCGGCCATGTCTAAATATTTTTGAAAAAAATTAAGTGCACGTATTTCTGTAGACCCCAAACAATATCGAGTTGAGCCTGCGCAGTCATTTTTGTCATTTTTTGTAGGGCAGTGTAATCCAAAGTTTTAACAAACCTTAGGATAATCGAAACCGCGGCTTCGGATAATTGAGTCTGGACTGATTTTTTTTTTTTTTGGTTTGATTATCTGAAATGTTTTAATTTCGAGGTCTTCGGATAATCCTGTCTAAACTGTATAAAGTAAAATACGTTCTAGTGATGGAAAGCTTTCAATCTTCTTTCAAACTGAAATCATTATTAATAGTTATGTGATGTTTATATTCCTTGACTGAGTTACAAATTCAGATGAAACAATACAATTCAAACACCAATCATCACCTTCATTTCAAAAGCAAAACAAATCCCGTTCGAAAACGGTTCCGATGCTCATACCCCAACCCAATCACCCGAATAAATCAAACCCTCTCGTGTTTTACGACTTGGGTTCGCTTCGGTGTGAAAATTTACAAACAGAAAAGAGAAGGGGAGAAAAAGCTCCTCCCCCCTCCCCACTAGTGCAACCCACAACCCAAAAGTGGCCAAATCGCTCGAGAAAAACCAAACCCCTTTCGGGTCGTCTGTCGGAAATCTCGACCACCTTCTTTCACGGTTCGCTCGTCATCATCACACTTACCTCCTCTTTTGCTCTTCGTGAGATTTCCCTTCTTCAGCTTGGCGCGAATCCCTTCTGTGTGTGCTTTTTCTTCTCGGTCGAAAAATCGCAGCAACCGTTGCACACAAACACACACACACACCGCCTGAGACTGCTTGCCGGCACGTGCTTGTTCACACTTGTCGTCGTCTTGGGTTGCTTCGAGCGCTCTTCTTGGGTTTGGCGCGCCGCGTGATGATAGTTTTTCTTCTGTTCACGATTTCGGATTTTTTCACGGTTTGTTTTGGAAGAGAGAGAGAGAGCGTGGGGGGTTGTTTTTCGTGTTTTTATTTTATTTCGAGGACTATTACGTGTTTACAGTGTTTTGGAGAGAGCTTCACTCGACTGGAAGTGGCAGCTAAATAGCTAAAAGGTTCAGTTTTCACACGACTTTCTTTTTTTGCTACAGTATTATTGCTTTATTTGACTTTTCGACCAGGTTGCTTCGATGGCGAAGGTTTCGATGCAAGTAACAATATTTTACCAGATTAGACAGTCTACTGCACGAAGTGGTTGGGGGTGGGTGGCAAAACATGAAACGAACTTTGTCCACGAGTCGCGACGTTTAACGGCTTCAAAAGGAAAAACTCGAAACGACGGGGCAAAAGCCAGCAGCACTGTCACTTGATTTCTTTCCACTGTTTTGAATTTATGGTTCACTTTCACGAGGACCTTTTTTGCGTTGCGCCTTTCGACGTCGTCGCCGCGGCGTTTAAATTATTTTCAAGCACACTCTCACTTCTTACACTAACTTTGAGCGAGGTTTTTCTTTTAACGAACCTTCTAGACAGGCAGGGATGACGTGGGGGGGGGAGGGGGACACTTGAACTAACCGTCCTCGTTTTGGGGTCGAAGGACGACAAATGGTTCTCTACCAAAGAGGACTTTAGATATCTCGGACCAACAATCACAACCGTTTTTGAAATGAAGTGAGCTTAGCTTAGCTCTTGCTCTAAGCCTGATTAATCTACAAAGGATTATCCTCTCGGGATGAAGTAATGTACAGAAATTCGAGCTAAAACACTAAGTCTAACTCATCGGTATCTACACGACTAGGAGGGACGGATTGACTATACTAAGGGGGTAGGTCGGATAATCTCCGCTTCTAATGTACTCAGAAACTGATATGTCGAACTAATCACTTAATCTACTCCAACTGTTCACTTCACAGAAACACAAACACAAAGCTTCACCTCAACACAACACTTGACCGCGCGGCGTACGAAATGGCCCTTCAGGATGCCAGGACCGTTCGGATCAAACTGCAGTTAATTGGATGCACCTCCGGCCAGATTAGTCCACCTCGTGCACAACAGGGGCCATGTATAACCACTTCACCCACAGCATAGAGAGGACAAACACGCCACGCCACGCACAGAAAACGGGTCTTGCCACGTTGGTCGGTCGCGATAAACTGCTTGCACATCTTCCCAAACGGCACGGAGCTCCGAAACGGTCGTCCGCACAGACAGGCAGTCTGGGCCCGATGTGTGTCCTCTTCAGACCACCGCCAGGACCTACCACCCACGCGTGCACCTGCCTGTGGGGGAGCCTACCCCACTGAGTCACCCCGTGTCCGAGTTCCCCAAAATCGAAGCATGCGGAAGCGGTGTTTCGCCACTCATCTAGTTGGCCTAAAAGGCTGTCAGTTTTGAACTTGACGATATTCTTCCAAAATCATGAAACTTTTGAAATTGCTTTAGAAATTTACAAAATTTCCAACAAAATCAGCTCAAAACAACTCCAAAACAATAAATTTTCCCACGGTTGAAACATAAACGATGGAACACTCACAGCATCGCGCGACGATGCAACCTGAGTTATTGAGTGCTGCTCCCCGATTCGGGGGTAAAAACATCAGGGGAGCATCGGAATGTTTTCGGTTTTGAGCGGCGCTGCCGAGCTTAGCTGAGCTGAGTGGACGGTTCTCACTTGTGGTTGTTTCGCGCCAAAAGTTGTTGCAACGGAATGATGTTGATTTTGGAAATGTTAACAACAATGTTTTTGTTACTTTTCTGGAGCAACGTTTAAAAAAGGGAGCAAAATCTTAACTACAAACCTCAGTTTCTACATTTCTATGAAAAAAATGTTGAATATTTTTATATTTATACAATGTTCACTTATCATTTAGTTAAAAGTAAATTCAAACGTTTTTTACAAACCCTTGGCTTTTGGCAATACTGTACAGTCCAGACTCGATTATCCGAAGTTTTGATTATCCGAAGGTTTTAAATAGGACTTGGGATAATCGAATCATAAACAAAAAAAATCGTTTTTTTTTATTTTCTTGCTCTTATCGTCAAATTCAAGTTCTGCGAATTATAATGGTGGATTGTTTTTTTTTAATTAACAGAAGCATTTTCTCAATGTTTATCACCGCCATTTTGGCCGCCATCTTGTAATCACTTTAGAATTGTTAAGAGGTCATACTTAAACTCGACAATTTAGAAAAAGGCAACGAAAAAACTTCGTTACTCGATTATCCGTAGTGAAATTATTCCAAAGTGTTCGAATAATCGAGTCTGGACTGTACACTGAAATTTTAATTAAATTGAAAGTATTATTATGCTTGCTCATTCACGCTTAAAAAAATAAGCAACGGGGTTTTTTTTATCATTTTTTTCAATTGATGTTTCTATTGAATTTTCAAACGCTTTTGAAACAATAAAGTTGATTGCAGAAGCTGAAGCTGTTTTTTCACTGAGAAATGGCCAGTAGTATGAAAATAAGGATTCCAAATAATCATATTTAAAAAAAATCCCAATTTGCCCTTATTTTTCAATTGACGATATTTTAGAAAATATTGGTACGATTCTCAACTTCGAAAAATTTTGTCATCACCTTTAAACATATTTTAAGATCTTCAAGAAATCCAACAAACATTTGAAGAATGAAATTCCAAAATCCTTACCATCTTTTCAAAAGGGATAAACGTTTGATATCTCAGCAACCGAAGGTTTGATCAAAACGAACGAAACTATTGGCACTACGCCCCCCGGGGCATGGCCTTCCTCTAACGTGGGATTTCTGCTCCAGCGCCTCTGACGAGACAGGAGAAACCGGGACCGACGTTTTACTTCACCATCCGATAGAAGCTCAGTGGATAAGGCGGGAATCGAACCCGCGTCTCATAGCATCATCGGGATCGGCAGCCGAAGCCGCTACCCCTGCGCCACGAGACCACGAGAAGGTTTGATCAACAATCATATAAAAACTATGGAGATTTTGCTCAGTTGAGCAATTATCTAAAAAATGAGGATTTTTTAACAAAGTTAATATTTTGATTTTCTGATCATTTTGAAAAAAATGTTTTCAGATTAAGTCAACCTTGGCCATGACTTCTACACGTGAAAAAAGAAATGATTTTTGCAACAAAAAAAGTAGCTATAACTAACTAAAATACTTGCAAATTTGATTGATCTCAGAATCAATTTAAAAAAGTTGTTTGTTTTTATTTCACGCTGTTCAAAAATATGTTTTCAATTGGCAATACTTTCAAATGAACTTTGATCAAGTTTTGCCATAGCTCAAAATATGTAATTTGCTGTCATTCAAAAATGGTCATTTTGCGCATTTCAACATTTTGTGTGAAAAGTCGAAAAAATGGTAAATTTTTGGAAGAGTGTACTTTTTTCTGGGAAGTTATGTTATATCTACAACTTTGACGAAGACACCAAATTGATCAGGAAACTCGTTCTCAAGATACATAGTACATAGTAACAGCAAGGTACACACAAAACTACAACCAAATCAACAATACAAAATATTATCGTAAGCTGAGACGTCTGAGCATTGTTCAAAATTTTTATAAGAAATTGTCAGAGATAGACAAAGTGCTTGAATGTGGTCATTAGTCAAAATAAGTGCAATCTATCAAAATTCAAAATTGAGCTTACTAACTTATTTCAATTTTGCATTCGAGTAATTCTTAGATTTCAAAATCATCATTTACAAAAAATCATGTAATCTGTCCGTCATGTCATTATACATAAAAAAGAAGCAGATCGTGTACCGATTTTTCCAAAAATAAATCACAATTATAACCTACAAGTTTGCTAAAGAAAATAAATCGATTAGATTTTTTTATCATAAACAGATTTTAAAGTCCATATTGTTTTATTAAAAAAATGTTTGAAAAAATCAACGATGCAAAACAGCTTATTTAGACCTATTTTTTGACATAAAATCGGTTCAAAAAAGTTCATTCACATAAAAAGCAAACATTAATATTGTTTTTAAAAACTTGAAAAGCTAGCGAAAAACATATTTTTTTTCTTCTATTTATAATACAGTTAATTACCAAGCGGGTTTTCGATTAAAACGCGCTGTAAAAATGATAGATTTTTATTTAAATATAATGAAGAATTGCTCTCTAGCACTAAACCTTCCTCAGGATGCATCTTGCAAGCAATTGGGTCCGAAATGAAGCTTAGATTGCTGATATTATTGTTTACACCGATAAAGCTTATTTGTCTGAGTACAATGACCCTTTGTACGACCACAAAGAGTTAGACTTAGAATGAATTTTTAAATGAATTTTGAAAAATTATCCTCGCGGTCCTTCTTGACAGAAAAGCTCCTACTTGACAGCTCGTTCCAAGGGGACTATAGTTGATCCATCCAAAAAATGTTGTCTTGCCAAAAAAAATTTTTTGCATTAAAATAAAAATAGTGATCAGAAATGGTTTTTAATCGTGTTTTTTACCGTTGTACAAAAAAATTGACATAGGGCTCTAGTACCCAATTGTTTAGAAAAATGATTTTTAACCATTTTTTTTAAACAATTGGGTACTAATTTAAATTACTTTTAAGGTAATTTCTTCAGAAAGCAGTTTTTGGTAATTTAGTTGTGAAATATGAAATATACTGTTTTCGTATGGGTCGTATGTAAAACTTTAAAGATTTCAAGTTAGTATTATGTTAAAAGAAAAAAAATGCTTTTGGGAAAGAATAAAACTATGTTTCAATCAAATGTAACACTTTTCAAATCATTAAGAGAAACTTTGTAGTCATAAAACTTAATAAACATAATTTTCTGTTTCAAATTAAAAATAAAGCTCAAATGAAGATAATACCATTTAAGCTATGTACAACACTTAATTCTTAATCTTAATTATTATTTAGCCCGTTTTTGTCATTATATTTATACCGCATTATTTTGAATACAACTTCATTAAACAAAATGTTCAGCTGGACTACAGGATGAACAGGAGCAAACGTATAAGAGTTAAAAATTATGAAGTTTAAAATTATAATTTTGCATTGAAAATACAAATCAATCCAAGTTAAAGGAACATTTTATAGAGTTATCTTTTCCAACATCCATTTAGGACCCCAAACGCTCAATTTTCACATCCTCTCAGCAGTCCACTTTACCACCAAAAATATTCCTCGGTTCGTTCCCACGCGCAATCACAAGGCCCTCTTGGATCCGGCAACAAAACCTCCAACAACAACATTCAGAGACACGAGACATGGTTGGTTATCTTCTTCGATTCCAGCAGGTCCCACCCTCTCTCTCTCCCACGTGACCCTTAACCCCGCCATGCTCTTGACCAGGCCCCCCGCTTTCACTGGCACTGGCAGCTGACAAACTCCATGGTCGGCGGGACCTGCGCACTGGCTGCGGCGACCCCCAAAACCTCCCCTTCTCGCGTGCGGTGTGTCAGTTTGACAGTTGGTGCCGGCACGAGCCAGCTGAATGGTTCCGGTTTGTTTTTCTTTTTGCTGTCATCGTCGTCGTCGTTGGATTGCCGGAAGTTGCCGAGTGGTCTCAGCGCTGAATTGCATTCGGGAGGGCGTCCTCCTCGAACACGACGAGAGCAGCAACAGAGTGGTGCTCGCATGGCTTGCTGAGTTGAACACGAGCGACCGTCAGCTGACAGCCGAAGCACGATCGCCGAGGCTCGCTCTCGTGGGGCAGCTTCCCCCGATTTTGAACCGATTCGAGGCGGGAGAGGTTTTGTTTTTGTTGTTACTTTTCACGGATATTGCCGAGAGTAACACAGGAATTTATTTATAAAAATCGAAATAATCTATTCATGCACCTTTTTGTCACGTTTAGGCCGGTGTGTCGCAGCACATCGATTTTTCAGGCTGGTTTTTTTTTTGTCAACTGGTGAGGTTATGTTGTGCTATGCGCTTATCTATATAGCAGATCGGCTGCCTAACTCTAGGCGGGACATGTTTCCATTTTCTGGCCTACACGGATGTTGTTGAAGGTGACTTTTCAGCGAGGGATGTAAAGTGCAGCGTAATGACAGAATGGAGCTTTTTGATAGATGCAAAATTTGTTTGTAATTTTTTTTTTATAGTAATAACACAACTAAAAATTTTTTAAGTTGATTTCAGTAAATTCTTCAGTTTTGTCAAGGTATGATAGATTTGGGCACCCTGAACCAGCTCCAATGAACAGAATTAATTTTTAGTGAATTTCTTGCGAAAGATTAAAGTTGTAAATTAGGTTTACAAATGATAAGATTACGTTTTAATAAGCCAGGCGTCTCCATGGTTTAATTTACACTCAAAATTAACAACAATATTCTTTCGCAGGAAATTCACTAAAATTAAATTCTGTCAATTGGAGCGTATTCAGGGAGCCAAAATCAATCATACCTTAACAAAACTGAAGCGTTTACTAACATCGTCTTCAAAAATTTCGAGTAGTGTGAGTGTAACATAATTATGCAAAGTTAACTCATAAACATAATACATAATGTTATTTCAAATTAGAGACCCGAAAAAACCATTCAGTTCCAACCAGCAATGCTGATGCTCTCCGTCATTCGTCGATAATTCAATTTGCAAACTGCCAGTCAATAGTTCAAACTGCCATCGATTTCCGTAACCTAATTTGGGTTGTAAATGTTTTCTCCACTTCTCGCCCGAAAACTCGCCAGCAAACCAGTTTGATTGATGACCCACATTCTGCAGCGCCAAACTGCACCAACAGCAGATGTCCTTCCCCTGGGGCAGAGGAGCGGACCAAAGTCCAACGGAAGCAGAACGGCCAAAGCGTTCGTTTCACAGCAAATAAATCAAATTAACCCAACTGGGCTCGTCCCCACGCCGGTCGTCTCGGTGGCCATGTGATGGTGGTGCTCCACAAACAAGCCCACCTTTCGACGGTTTTCGACGGAACATGCTGAGAGTGTAACCATGAGTACATACATGTGTGGTGTGCATAGTTGGGATTCTGGTCGTGAACCCAGCTGGCGGATGATCGAATCAACCTTGTCCACTTATCGGGCCCTCAGCATCACAACCGTCTAGCAGCGGAGAAGGCAAGCAGAACCAGCATAAAGCATAATTCATCATCATTCAATATTCATCGAATGTCATGCCCAACTTATCAAATTTGTATCAAATATTCAAATCATAATATTATGATGGTGGAAGAGAAACGAGGGAGGGTGGACGTGCCCTTTGAAAGTTGAGGAAGTCAAAAAGTTCGAAAACAATTTTGATTTCGATTGCCTTTTCAACCCTCTACAACCCAACCCTGCCTTTAGACGGGCTTCGATTTAAAAAATCGCCAAAAATCCATTTTTCAACCAATTTTTGACCAAACATTGAAATGAAGAACTCTTAAAATTTTAGAATATTCATGAGTTGGAAGTTTTACTTGTTGTATGTGACTTTGGCAATGTTTTTAAAAAAATATTTTTTTAGGGGTCAACTTTGGCTGTGTTTTTCACTAACATTTTTTATATTTTAAATAAAAAGAAGTATGCAGCATTTTTTGTAGTGTCCCAGACTATGCCTTTACGTATTTTTTTACAATTTAAATTAAAATGGTACCATTTTATAGCAGAAAATGTGAAAACAAACAAAAAATTTAAAAAATGTAAAAACATGAAAAAATTAGATAGGCAAAATGTAATGATAGGAGGTGGTAGAATTTGCCAAATACTACAAAAAAACAAACATAAACTAAACAAGATAAATGCAAATTAAAATACAAAAAAAGAAATAAGAAAAACATAAAGCAATAGAAGTAAAGTTTTTAGTAGAACAAAAGTTGCTTAAAAGACCTCCTGAACACGGGAAAAATAAAAAAAATCGAAAAGAAAACTTGGGCAGTAGAGGGTTAAGGGTGAATAGGAAAAATGAGAGTCAATATTAGAGATTATGAATGAGTTGAACAAGATTTACTGATGTTATACAATTTTTTTTGTTATAGTTGTAAAAATATAAATATTGTATATTAATTTGAAAGTCATATTTAATAACCTTTTTTATGCACTGAATCTGATTAACTACCTTCTGATTCAGGCAGACAAAATGTTGAAATCGGATGAATAAGACTGTTGCAATTATTTTACAAACCTTTTTATTTTTTCAAAAAACTTTAAATATTTATGGAAATTCATGTTCGGGTTTATTCAAAAATAATTTTCGTGTTCTTATAATTTTGATGACTTAACCCTTTTGAGCCTGATGGGTCATATATGACCCAAAAATCAAAATTTTGAAAACTGGCCTATAATTTTTGCACGGTCCTCAGAATCATTTTCCCATCATTAGCCAAAAACATATTTTTTTGAAAATTCAGGCCTGAAAGGATTGAGGTTTTTTCGTTGAATTTTATTTTGTTTTTGAGAATAATAATAGCATTTTAACTATACGAGAGCTTACAAAATTTTCTTTAATTTTTTTCAAAGAAATTTTGGCTCTTAGTGATTTTTCATTAGTTACATTTAATTTAACGGTGCACATCAACCAGAGCTTTTGCACCCAGATTTTTGTTACAGATATTTTAGTATCTTCAAAACTACGGGTACTATCGAAATATTTTTTTATTCATCCCCTAAAGTACTGTCCACCAAGTAATTTACAACAAAGTTTGATTAATTTTACAATCCCGTTATTGCAGGATTGGGTACGTAAAATTGACAATTTTGGTAAAAGAAGACAACAACTTCCTTCGTTGCTGTGCACCCTTAAAGATAAAATTAAGCCGTTACATCACTGTTCAGATGACATATTACCATTTTCGAAACATAAAAAAACTTTGATTCAGGAACAGTTTCAGGTTCGCAGAGGTGATCAACAACACAACTTTACCTCCGGACTATGTTCTTGTATCCCTCGACGTGGTGTCCCTCTTTACCAACGTGCCAAAACTACTTGTTGCCCACGACCTGATTATGTGCTGGCAAGACATCCGCAAGGTAACCAACATGGATCTCTCCACACTGCTAGAGATGGTTGAGTTCTGTCTGGACAACAGCTATTTCTGCTTCAGGGACAAGATCTACATACAGACGTTTGGAACGGCTATGGGCAGCCCCGTTTCACCCATTCTGGCCGACTACGTCATGGAGATCCTACTACTGAACGTCATCAACAAACTGGACTTCGAAATACCGTTTATTTGTAAATATGTAGACGATTTACTTCTAAGTCTACCCAAAGACAAAATCCAACAAACTCTTGCGACATTCAACGCCTACAACCCCCATCTGCAGTTCACCATGGAAGAGGAGGTGGACAACAAAATCCCATATTTGGACACCCTGGTGATACGCAATCCGGACCAGACACTGTCCACCCAGTGGTACGCGAAACCCATCGCGTCTGGAAGATTGTTGAACTTCCATTCGTTCCACCCACTCAGCATGAAGGTAAACCTAGCGTACAACTACATCAAGCGAGTCAAAACTTTGACCACAAACCAAACACCGCAAGAGCTGAAGCAGATCATCTTTAAAAACCTACGGCTGAACGACTACCCGGCCGCACTGATCAACAGGTTGGTCAACCAGGTACATAACTCAGCTGAGCCACCAAACAACAGGACAGCAGCCGTCTCCAACAACACCCAGGTACAGCAAGGTACACAATCTGCAACAACACCAAACTCGAACACCACCAATCCGCCAGAAGCCGCAGTTTTCCGATCCCTACCATACATTCCAACACTCACTCCCGCCCTCACCAGTGTCCTGAAAAAAGATTTCCCAAACGTTAAAATAGCCCAAAAATCCATCCAAACCACCTCGCAAATCCTAAAAAACGTCAAAGATCCCGTGAATCCACTCCAACAGTACAATGTCATCTACAGTATACCGTGTGGAAACTGTGACATGTCGTACATCGGTTTGACAACAAACCAGCTCAAAACCAGACTTTCTGGACATCGAGCAAATATCAACAAATACCAAAAACTTGTTGAAGGGGGGATCACCAACACTGATGAGCAGTTGGCCAGACTGGGAGAAATTACTGCTTTACTTGAACATACAATCAACTACAAACATGATTTTGATCTCACCGAGGTCAAGATCATTGATAAAACATTTAAACCCTCTGCTTTATCAGTGTTGGAAATGTGTCACATCGCCAATACGGACAAGACGGTCAACCGCCGTACTGACGTATATGGCCTAAGTAACACATACTCGGGGATTCTACACACTATCAAACCATCTGTAACACGAAGAAACAATCCTCTCTCGGATATCTCCAACCACACACAAACTACCAACACACAATAACCCACCGTTGGGATCATCCAAGTGATACCCACCGCCACACCATATTGTATGAAAGCTAAACCCTTGCAAAGTTGGGATAGTGAACAGTGTCGTTACCGAGATTTTGAATTTGTTCTCGGTTATGCAGTAAGTCGATTTTTTCGATATTTTTGGACAACCACACATAGTTTTTACACTTACTTAGGGAAAACCACCATCTATCTATTACAAACCGGACACCCCACCGTTGGAGAATAACGAACAGTACGATAGCGACTAGACAAAAGTGAGTCCCATATGATGTTTCGTTGTGTTCCCCTTGTCAATTTTGTGAATAAATTTACAGTTTCCCCTGAAGAAGACCGACAAAACCGGTCGAAACGTCGGGCAGTTTTAATATAAACATCGCTTGATTATTTTTAACCGACTGAGAAAGCCGACCAATCGAAACAAAACATTCCAGTCAAAAAATCATCCATGAAAACATAAGTAGGGGAAATTCTCGTATGTTTGGCAGGTTAAGCACTCGCTCGAAACTGCATCCGGTTGGTTGATTTCCACTATTTAAACACTTAATTTTGCAAAACTTTTGATAGAAACTTGCTTGCTCACTTATTATTGAGCTACCTTTTTTGAAAATTTGGCCCGCAAGCTCCAAAAACTTTGAGCACCCCTGATTTATAAAATACGGAAAATCAATTGTTTAAAAATGTAGCCAATTCAATTCAACAAGAAACAAGAAACAAGAAACAAGAAACAAGAAACAAGAAACAAGAAACAAGAAACAAGAAACAAGAAACAAGAAACAAGAAACAAGAAACAAGAAACAAGAAACAAGAAACAAGAAACAAGAAACAAGAAACAAGAAACAAGAAACAAGAAACAAGAAACAAGAAACAAGAAACAAGAAACAAGAAACAAGAAACAAGAAACAAGAAACAAGAAACAAGAAACAAGAAACAAGAAACAAGAAACAAGAAACAAGAAACAAGAAACAAGAAACAAGAAACAAGAAACAAGAAACAAGAAACAAGAAACAAGAAACAAGAAACAAGAAACAAGAAACAAGAAACAAATAATGGGCAGCAGTTGCCCGACTTCGCTTCGATTAGCGTGAAACTTCGTCGTAAAGGGTAACTTTTGTCCCTGATCACGAATCCGGGGTCCGTTTTTTGATATCTCGTGACGGAGGGGTGTCAAAAAGACTTTTATGTAAAATTGGACGCCCAATTTGATGGCGTACGAAGAATTCCAAAAAAACGTATTTTTCATCGAAAAAAACACTAAAAGAGTTTTAAAAATTCTCCCATTTTCCGTTACTCGACTGTATAAATTTTTGGAACATGTCATTTTATGGGAAATTTAATGTACTTTTCGAATCTACATTGACCCAGAAGGGTCATTTTTTCATTTAGAACAAAATTTTTCATTTTAAATTTTCGTGTTTTTCTAACTTTGCAGGGTTTTTTTATAGTGTAATAATGTTTTAAAAAGTTGCAGAGCAGACAATTACAAATAAAAGATATATAAACATAAGGGGTTTGTGTACAAACATCACGAGTTGTCGCGATTTTATGAAAAATAAAGTTTTGAAAAAGTTGGTCTTCGTTGAACGGCCGTTCATGATCACCCGCCACAGACACGGACGACGAAACAAATAGAAACGCAAAACGTAACTTTTTCAAAACTTTTATTTAGTAAAATCTTTAAACTTCCCTTATAATGACATGTTCCAAACAAAAATTTATAGTCGAGTAACGGAAAATGGCAGAGTTTTTAAATCTTTTTTAATGTTTTTTCGATTATAAATACGTTTTTTTCGGAATTCTTAGTACGCCATCAAATCGGGCGTACAAACATAAGTTTTCAACAGAAATCATCAAATAAACATTAACTCTTAAAATCAGTAAATGAGAGTTCAATTCAATTCTTAAGCAAATTTCCTATCATTTCCATTTGAAAAGCAACTGTTCAAACCGCTAATCAGTGACGTATCAACCGCAAATCGCCCTCATCTTTATCCCGGCCTCCAGCTCCAGCTAGTATAGTCTGCCAGGGGTCCAGCCAAGCTGAAAATGAGACTGCCCAAAACGAGTCTCGGAACGCACCCTCCCTAGCAGCAGCAGCAGCAAACAATAACAAATGAGAAGTAATGAGCGAACCAGAGTGTAATTATGCGGTTTTGCTTGAATCATAGCAGAGCAGAATCATAGAGGCACCTCCTACTTGGGATCTCTTTCTCACTGGATGGGGCGATCTGCCTGTGGCCAGCTGGACCATTCGAATGGCGAAAGAAGGACAGTGGGTCCCGAGTTGAAGAATGTGCTGAATTTATTGCAAAATTTGATATTTTCATTATTTTGGAATTTTACATAATTTTAAAAGTTTGTCTCTTTTCTCAAGATACTCAATAATTTTAAAATTTTGTATTTTAGTACACTCAGAGTAAATCCCTGAGCGCCAGCAGAGGAGCAAATGTAATCGCAGACAAGCGTTCCGTGAAACCACAAGTTGAAAATCGTGGCTAGGCGTAGGACACCCACAACCGAAAACCAACCAAAAAAAGGCAGAATCTTCACCCTCAGGGGAACGTTCATCCTTTCTCTGGCCGGTGACGCGGTCACATCCCATGGTGTTCTACCAAATATTCCAGCTGAAAAAAAGGAAAGGAAAAACGGACCTCCCGAAAGCACATTACAATAAAAAGCAATCAGTATGAAAATCAAATTACACCCAGGGCGGCAAATTTGCAGTGAATTGTTTTTATCTCCTTCCGGTTTGTGCCCGGTGTTCCCCCTGCCCTGGCACAGAAAAGGATATGTTGAACCATTTCTTTTTTTTTTTGCGGCTCACATTTTCACACTTTTTTTTTCGCTTCGTCCTCCTTGACTTCGACAGCAGAGGGCAAAGGTCATCCCGGAACGGCCACCGGATAAAAACCATCCACCGGAACCCATGTGCCTGGTGGCAATTATAATCAACTTCATATTCATTACTTTTCTTCTGTTGAATGCCGGCGACAAAACGATTACAATTGTTCCTAGCAAGAGACAGGGAGAGAAGGTGAACGAGATGTGATAATCTGATAACGTGAATGACGTGAGAGAAGGGGGGTTGAATGAAGATGTGAGTGGAATACGGAATTACCATTTAATCAATTAGCGGTTCATTCTTTCTTCTGTGGAATAATCTGGAGCAATCCTGGAGAAATTCTGTGGAATTTGGTGTACTGGTCACTGTTTCCAGGTTTTGCGATGATTTGATTTGATTTGACTTTTTTCTCGTTTCATTTGAACTACCTTTAGTTATTTTTTCTTATTTCATTTGGTTTATCCTTATTATGGTTATTGGGTTGTTTCATTTGTTGATTGATTCGTTTGTTATTTCTTTTGTTAATTATTTTATTGATTCTTTACTTGCTTCTTTTGTTGATTCTTTTGTTGATTCTTTAGTTGATTCTTTTGTTGTTGCTTTTGGTGATTCTTTTGGTGATTCTTTTGTTGATTATTTTGTTGATTCTTTTGTTGATTCATTTGTTAATTCTTTTGTTGATTCTTTTGTTGATTCTTTTGTTGATTCTTTTGTTGATTCTTTTGTTGATTCTTTTGTTGATTTTTTTGTTGATTCTTTTGTTGATTCTTGTTGATTCTTTTGTTGAATCTTTTGTTAATTATTTTATTGATTCTTTGATTGATTCTTTACTTGCTTCTTTTGTTGCTTCTTTTGTTGATCCATTTGTTGATTCTTTTGTTGATTTTTGATTGATACTTTGATTGTTTCTTTTGTTGATTCTTTTATTGATTCATTTGTTGATTCTTTTGTTGATTCTTTTGTTGATTCTTTCGTTGATTCTTTTGTTGATTCTTTTGATGATTCTTTAAGTGATTCTTTTGTTGATTCTTTTGTTGATTCTTTTGTTGATTCTTTTGTTGATTCTTTTGTTGATTCTTTTGTTGATTCTTTTGTTGATTCTTTTGTTGATTCTTTTGTTGATTCTTTTGTTGATTCTTGTGTGACTGTACGAACATAAACAAGCATCCAATCATCAACAAACTAAAATAAAAACAACAAAATGTTTAATAAAAATTAATCAGAAAGCTTCCCAAAAAAATAAAAATGTTGATTGAAAACCAGAAAAAAAATTAGGAAAAAATCCACTTGTTTTCATGTTGAAAAATGATTGATTTGTTGATTCGTGGATTCGTTGATTTGTTGATTTGTTGATTTGTTGATTTGTTGATTTGTTGATTTGTTGATTTGTTGATTTGTTGATTTGTTGATTTGTTGATTTGTTGATTTGTTGATTTGTTGATTTGTTGATTTGTTGATTTGTTGATTTGTTGATTTGTTGATTTGTTGATTTGTTGATTTGTTGATTTGTTGATTTGTTGATTTGTTGATTTGTTGATTTGTTGATTTGTTGATTTGTTGATTTGTTGATTTGTTGATTTGTTGATTTGTTGATTTGTTGATTTGTTGATTTGTTGATTTGTTGATTTGTTGATTTGTTGATTTGTTGATTTGTTGATTTGTTGATTTGTTGATTTGTTGATTTGTTGATTTGTTGATTTGTTGATTTGTTGATTTGTTGATTTGTTGATTTGTTGATTTGTTGATTTGTTGATTTGTTGATTTGTTGATTTGTTGATTTGTTGATTTGTTGATTTGTTGATTTGTTGATTTGTTGATTTGTTGATTTGTTGATTTGTTGATTTGTTGATTTGTTGATTTGTTGATTTGTTGATTTGTTGATTTGTTGATTTGTTGATTTGTTGATTTGTTGATTTGTTGATTTGTTGATTTGTTGATTTGTTGATTTGTTGATTTGTTGATTTGTTGATTTGTTGATTTGTTGATTTGTCGATTTGTTGATTTGTTCATCAAGCATGAGATAATGTTAAACAATGAGTTGATAGAATCTTTTCATCTTTAATTAAAATACGTCTCATTTGAACGTTCTCCTCACCAGAAAACCTCCCGTAACAAACGATTCTGGTCAGCATTATTTCGAGACTGTTTATAGATATTGCGGTCAACCGGAGAGTGTTGCGTTTTATCCCTAGAACCCTTTTTAGCCATCTATAATGCCTGGAGATTTAAGCCTTGGCGCTCTTTGTACCGATTTTCCCTGCCAACGGAAACGACAACGCTATCGGATGCTATTTTGGTAGAGACAAAGAGTTCAATGCAGCCTTCTGTACTGGACTAATGGACAACAACAGCAGGCCAGCAGCAGCAGCAGCAGAGCAGAGACCAATAGCTGGCAATTAACCAAATTTTCCGGACTACATACAGCACTAATCTGTTCCTTGTCTGTGGCACTCTGTGGCCGGAGTACCTTGCTCGGTGTGTGTGTGCGGTTTTCTTCCTAGGACAATTGCTCAATGAAGTCGTTTGCAACGTTAGTGCACAGTTGAAAATAGTTGGTTACTTTTAGGTTGTTTTGATTGAACAAATTTAATGTTGTATTTTGTAACGATTTTGAGAATTCCTTTTCGAATATCAAAATTTGGAACAAAATTTTCCGTGTTACCTAGAATGAATCACTACCTAAGAGAGAGTGGATGAGATGAATTTTCCAACTCAATGCCGGCGTTTAAAACGATTAGATCGGATGCATGTTCTAATGATAAGCTCTTAATCTCGTCATATTGAATTTTGCAGTGGTTTCTGTTTCGATACACTCTCGCACACACACACACCTTGCTGATTCCGCATGATGCGATGAGTAGTGGCGGCTGTAATTCTGGAAATGATAGCCCCATTCGGAAGGGTGGACGTTTCGGTGTAATTTGTCACACGTCCCCGATTGGTTTTGCGGTCGACCGATACGGTCCTCGGTGCAATTGCGTTGCATGTCATTTTACGGCTGTCGAACAGCGTTACTGGATTTGTGGGATGATGATTTGGCACTAAAAAGTGTGAAGATTTACTATTTTCGGATCAACAAAGATGGCCATGATGCGAGTATTGAACGTTTCTTCAAAAAGCTTTTCATCAATTCCACACCGCAAAAACCAATATCGCGAAAATTGCCATTCCATGTAGTCTGTGAATAAATCCTTTCACCGCGGAGAAAACCACCCACCTCCCCTCAAACCAATAGACCCAGACCGAAGTTTAAACACCGCGAGCTCTCTATAGTTTGTTTCACCTCAAATAAAATTCAAAGCAAACTCCACTGTCTTGATCCGCTCACCAGAAGCAGTAGGCGACTTTGTCTCTTCATCCAAGATGGCGCTGCGGCAAGGTTGAAGGAAGAAAGCGGGTGGAAAATGAAAAAGTTTTCCGTTTCCGGTAGAAAGATTTTTAAATCTTCTCTGATAGGATTTTTATAGACAGCCAAAGGACGGATTTTTGTGGGTGGGGGGACATTCACGTGCGGCAAACCCGGAAACCAACGGGATACATTTATTTATCTGTGCGAGGATTTCGCTTTTCCGAACGAATAAAAATGTACGTAAAACTGCTTCTTCTCTAGATTCTTACAAAACAAAAAAAAAGCGAAACTTCAGATGCGTTTTTCACTCATCTCAGCAAGGCTACACGGAAGACGAACAAGTTGTGGAGCCTGCTTGGATCGGAACGTGCACGTGCAATACGACTTCCTTCCGCCGTTTGCCAAGCAGCGAATCGGAAACGAACCTGTTCCTTACCCAGCACGACTAGGGACGGGAAGATAAAAACAATAAAACCTGATCCGATAAATAGTTGGAAGGGATTTTCGAGGATGAAAGGGACCTAGCTTTTACTTCAAGTCGCATCCTCTTTTTTGAAGACACGAGCAGAGAAACTAAAGCAAAGTGGCTTCGAGTTGATCCGGCTCACGAACCGGCTCCGTGAGGAAGTTACGGAAATAATCATACTTTTGGACCAGCAATAGGGAGAGAGAGACACTTAGATAGGAAAAAGGGGTGGTGGAACGGGATTTGGCCAAAGAATTTAATGCACATTTTATTGGCTGGTTGGCTTCGGTTGACAGTCGTTTTCCTGTGGGAAAGTAGGGATAAATTTTTGAAAAGCCATTCTCGCAAAAAAGTTTGCGGAGAAAACATAAATAAGTGGTCATCCCGCGCGAGGAGGTACATAAATCTTGAAGTGTAATCTTAATTTTCCAACCGAATGATTATTTACGGTTCCGGAGTGCGTGTGACAGAAGTTGCACTCCAAAGATGACCATTTGACCGTTGTTCACTTGAGAGTGTTCTATTCTTTGACATCGATTTAACCTAGGTTCGATTTATGACCGGCAGTGGATTTGATTTCCAATCAAAGTAGGCGGGGAGGCGCGTGCAAGTGACCCTCTGGGTGGATTGTAGAGTTAGAAAAGGCAAAAGGGACTATCATTGAATAAAAAATAGTAATTTTGAATGTTGTTATCATTGTCATTACATTTTCCATTTTAGACAGGTTCTTTTCGAAAATAAATTAATTAAAATTTAAAAATAATATAAAATTCTTAATTAAAGGAAGAAACCATAATTTTATTTATGTTTTATGTATAAGGCCGTTGCAAATATTTTTCAATGTTCAAAGTTTATTTGACATAATTTATTTGACATTTGATCAATATGATCAAAATGATCAAAATGATCAAAATGATCAAAATGATCAAAATGATCAAAATGATCAAAATGATCAAAATGATCAAAATGATCAAAATGATCAAAATGATCAAAATGATCAAAATGATCAAAATGATCAAAATGATCAAAATGATCAAAATGATCAAAATGATCAAAATGATCAAAATGACCAAAATGACCAAAATGAGCAAAATGACCAAAATGACCAAAATGACCAAAATGACCAAAATTACCAAAATTACCAAAATTACCAAAATTATCAAAATTATCAAAATTACCAAAATTACCAAAATGACCAAATTGACCAAAATGACCAAAATGAACAAAATGACCAAAATGACCAAAATGACCAAAATGACCACAATGACCAAAATGACCAAAATGACCAAAATGACCAAAATGACCAAAATGAACAAAATGACCAAAATGACCAAAATGACCAAAATGACCAAATTGACCAAAATGACCAAAATGAACAAAATGACCAAAATGACCAAAATGACCAAAATGACCAAAATGACCAAAATAACCAAAATGACCAAAATGACCAAAATAACCAAAATAACCAAAATGAACAAAATGACCAAAATAACCAAAATAACCAAAATGAACAAAATGACCAAAATGACCAAAATGACCAAAATGACCAAAATAACCAAAATAACCAAAATAACCAAAATGAACAAAATGACCAAAATGACCAAAATGACCAAAATGACCAAAATGACCAAAATGACCAAAATGAACAAAATGACCAAAATGACCAAAATGACCAAAATGACCAAAATGACCAAAATGACCACAATGACCAAAATGACCAAAATGACCAAAATGACCAAAATGACCAAAATGACCAAAATGACCAAAATGACCAAAATAACCAAAATAACCAAAATAACCAAAATGAACAAAATGACCAAAATGACCAAAATGACCAAAATGACCAAATTGACCAAAATGACCAAAATGAACAAAATGACCAAAATGACCAAAATGACCAAAATGACCAAATTGACCAAAATGACCAAAATGAACAAAATGACCAAAATGACCAAAATGACCAAAATGACCAAAATGACCAAAATAACCAAAATGACCAAAATGACCAAAATAACCAAAATAACCAAAATAACCAAAATAACCAAAATGACCAAAATGACCAAAATAAAATATAAAAAAATGAGATCGCAGAAATCAATTTTGAAGAAAAAAAAAGAAAATACGACAATACAAAACAATTGTTTTCGTGATTCCACAAATTGATGTCTCATACAAACTTTCAGATAATCGAACTTCGAATAATCGAGGCTTTGGATAATCAGGTCTAGACTGTATCAACCAATTTTAGATTTTCAGACAATCTTGGACAGAAGAGTTCTTATTTGTTTAGAAAAATAAGGATTTGGTTTATTTGACATGTTCTGTGTGAATTTGCCAATGTTCATTTTTTTGGGGTCAACTTTGACTAAAATTTTCAACATTTGATTTACAACAAAGTAGTATGCAATAGTTTCTGTTACATACCAGATTATGTTGTGATGTAATTTGCTGCGACTAAAATGATTGAATTTTACTTCAAAACATGTGTAAAACTGTAAAAATTAACAAAAAGTGACTGAAAAATATGGAAATCATCAGATGACCAAAAGATTATGATTAGAGGGTGACGAGCGGGAATTCCCGGGAAAAAATTCCCGGGAAATCGGCCATTTTTTGTCCTCTCGATTCCCGGGAAATTTAGTCGAGACTCCCGGGAAATTTTATACTCATAAATATCGTACCAAAATTAATAAACTAATCAGAAAAACTTTTGCAAAATTCGAAATTGTTTAGAATATTGGATGTTCAATGTTCTATTTTCAAGTTTGAATTGATCAATGCTTCTTAACTTTTCAAAAATTCCAATAACTGTAATTGAGTGTAACCAAAAAATGTGGAACCAAAAATTAACCTTGAAGCATAATTAGCAGTTTCACACCATAAATAAAATATTTATTATTTCTAAGAGGGAAAAGCCTTTTCAAGATAAGTTTTATTTCCATATTCTCTCTCGAGCATATTTCATATTCTATTATAGCACACTCATATTCTATTTTTTTAAATTTTAAGTAAGTCAATTTCGCTTTATCGAGGTAATTATCTTTTTTGATGCCAATAAGTCATTTTGTGTTTTGCATATTAAATTATATTTTGGGAATAAAAATCAGGCATTCTTTGTAAGCGGACACTAAGTCCGCTAATTTTGAACATTTACAGTTGACCTTAAGGGTGCACAGCAACGAAGGAAGTTGTTGTCTTCTTATTCCAAAATTGTCAAACTTACGAACCCAATCCTGCAATAACGGGATTGTAAAATTAATCTAACTTTGTTGTAAATTGCTTTGTGGACAATACTTTAGGGGATGAATAAAAAAATATTTCGAAGGTACCCGTAGTTTTGAAGATACTAAAATGTCTGTAACAAAAATCTGGGTGCAAAAGCTCTGGTTGATGTGCACCGTTAAGAAGGAAAAAATCAACTTAAATTTTTTGTTTTTTGTTCAACTTTTGAAAAATCAATCAGTGCGAATGATGATTCGTAAACACTTTAAACTGCAATTCGAATCCCAAAAAGGCTCAAGAAACGATTTTGTATTTGTAGATTGAGGGAAAAAACAAAATGTAGAAATAGTTCCTCAAAATAATGAGGTTTCTTAAACTTACGTTCATTGGATTAGTATGAATTAATTGTATCTGAATTCAATAAAAAGAAAGTTTTTTTTCTTTTTCTTTTTAAGTTATTTGGCTAGTTAAAAAAAAAAACCCGGGTCCCGGGAATTCCCGGGAAATGGCAAAAATCAACTCTCGATTCCCGGGAAATTGAAAATCTCGAGAATCGTCACCCTCTAATTATGATTATAGGAATAAGCTAACAAAAATATACAAAAACTAAACAAGATAAATGCAGATATAAAAAAAACAAAGAATAGAAGAAAAACATAAAACATGCAAAGTTACGTTGTTGACAGAACAAAAGTTGCTCAAAATGTCTTCCTTGACATGGCAAAAAAATAAAATCAAAAAATAAATGGGTAGTACAAAAATGGTTTACAGCAATAGAAAATTATGCTTACTCACAAAACAATAGTTTTGAAATGAAGTTGAAGTTTTGAAACTTGGTTGGATAACAGAAAAAAAAAATTTCAAAATCAGAATCATTAGTTATTGCTCTCCCAATTTTTAATCGTTCAAAAAGCATATGATATTTTTTTGTCAAACAATGAATTTTGAAAACATGCAAATATTCCATTCTCACAGCCCCTTTTCAAAAGAAAACCAAGAAAATGGTCAACCTTCTTCATCACTAAGCCCCGCGCCGCCGGTAGCGATGGTCGCAGCCCACTTGGATTGAACTCTCAAGTGGTGGAAGCTCAGTATAAATCGAAAGGCCATCGTGCGTGTCGATCCGCTGACTCTTGTTATCTCTCCTTACTACAGAGTAGCAACAGCAGCAGCAGAGTAGGCCATGGGACAGGACATCCTTTAATGGCTTTCTGCCCTCTCTTTCTCTAGCACAAGATCAGATCGCTATCACCTGAAGAGGCTTGCCTTGGAGATTGAACCTTTCTCGAGGGGGGTTCTTTTGCTGCTTCAGAAACATGTCAATAAATTTAATTTTACACACTCACTCACCCACAGGGGGAGACACTTGACCCGGTGTGTACTGAATAAGGCAGAGGGCAGCGAGAAAATTGTCCTTTTTCCTGAACCAAATCCAATTCGCCGTCGCTGGACCAGATAAAGATTTTCGGTCTGATTTATATCCCAGTTTTTTTTTTTCGCTCTCTTCTTATCCGCTAGTGCATGAGTTCAATTTTGTACGTTTTTTCCTTCTCTTAAAAAAGAGGACCTAAAAAAAATGGCCCAACCTGATTCCGAATTCCGAGGCTGTAAACAACGTTTTATTTTTTATCTTCCTTCCCGTCCGTTATTTACCCGACGACGTGGCAGAAGCTAACAAGCGGCCATTTTTTTCAAACGCTCGTTCTTTTGAGATTTTGTTGCACTCTTCAAACTATATTGCTCCAAACTAAACAGGACCCCTTCTTTAGTGGGGGGGTCACTGGGGTTAAGCAGGAGAGCGGTGGAGGCATTGCTGCTGAATTAAGAGTAGGTTGCAGGAAGCGCATTAGAGCAGTTGACATACGAGACGACGACGACGGCAAGGACGAAAAGGACCAAATGATGATGCTGGATGCTGTTTGCAGATGCCGATGCAGTGGGATTTGAGATGAATGCGACGACGACGAGGAGCAAGAAGAAACGGAAACCACATTCGAAAGCCCTTGATTGCAGGCAGTATAAACACACACACATACAATCACACATATAGGGACACCACACATAGTTGACTGCTTTGTGACTGATTTGGGGGAGAGAGTGTTGTAGCCTCCTGAATTGCATCATCAAACGGTTTGTGTGCAAGGAGGTTGGGCTGATTGTTGCGAACCAGGTTTGCATTTGGAATTACAAATTTATCCGTTCGATTGGAGATGTAACCTGCACGCTTTTGGGTTGGTGCTGATTTCAAACCGTTTGAAGTTTCTTTAAACAAGCAAGGAGATGTACGAAGAATGTGGCAGACTGATGTGAAAAAAGCAGATCTTACCAAATCTATATGTTTATTTTTTGTATACAATAATTATAAATCACTGGAATTTGAAACTATTCATGTCAACCAAAAAATAGTTCAAGATAATTTGGTGACTAAATTTATGGCTTTTGTTTCTTAAGGTTCAAAAATTACCTTTTTGTACCTAAAAATTTCACCAAAATTAAAACACAAAACTATGTACTTATTTTGAGAATTCACTTTTGTGTGTTGATAAAAAAACAACTTTTGAAAGATGGCAGATTCAAATTGTAAATCTGTATTTTTTCTTTTTAAATACGCTCCTTTAAAACCTACAATTTGACTCTAATGATGCAAAATGTCTTCTTTGGTCAAAATAAAGGTCCCAAAAAAGATCAAACAACATTTAAAAGGCAAAATAAGAATCTTATGAAGTCGGCCGATTATGTAACAAATTTCTAATTTCAGTTATTTATCATTTATTTAAACTTTCATCGATTTCGACAATGATTCAATTGTTAAAAATGATCCTGAAAAATCCGATGAACTAAACTTACGACGGCATAACTAAGCAATCTAAAAATAAAAACAAGTTTTTGAAAAATTTGTTTAAAAAAATCTGTATCGTTTACTTCAGCATTTATATTCATTGCTAATCAGAATTGAGCTGACGTTTCTTAAGTAAAACATAAAAAATATGGTTATATGGTATGAACATTGACAGTTTTTTTTGTCAGAAAAAGGGTAATATATTGTAAAGTTACCCTAGCTAATCTAACTTAAATAATAATTGAAAAAATAACCATAAAGTAAAAAAAAATGTAAATTTTACATTTTGGAATGTTGACAGATTTTGTGACAGAAAAAATGTGTAGATTTAAATCTCAGCAATTCTCCACCAAAACCAGAAATTTTATTTATATTTATTGATTTGGTTAAAATTTTGCGGGGTTCTTCCTGCATTTTGTGCCATTGGTTCACACATACAAGTCTCCATACAATTTTGGCAACACAAAATGTACAAAAATATATGAAAATCTGTAGCTTTTGAGGGAATTTTTGGATCGATTAGATGTCTTTGGCAAAGTTGTAGATATTGATGACCATTCAGAAAAAAGGCAGACTGAAAATTTGTTTTTTTTTCTGATTTTTAATTTAACTTTGTTCACAAAAAATCTATTTACCAAATAGTGAAATTAAACATTTCTGAAGTATTGGAATCATTTTCAAGACTAACATTTTGAAAAGAACGAAATATTGAATGTTTGCGCATTTGAAATAACAGTCAAGTTAAACTTTAGTGGCTATATCTTGAAAATGGTACACTTTATAAAAAAATTGTTAAGTAGTTTTCGATTGCAAATTCGAGTTAACATTTAAAACTAAAATCAACATGAATTTTTTTTTTCTTATTTTTTTTCAAAAGATCGTATCAAGGCGGCAAATTATTTGTTCATTTTTGTATGAACAGTTGCCAACATTGTATGAAGACTAGTATGGGTGAACCAATTAAACAAAAAATTTCAAAATTTTTAAACCAAGACTAACATTTTATAAGGGCGTAATATTGAAATGTCTTTAACTTGAAAACGGTGCACTTTATAAAAATATAACTAAAATACTTTATGATTGCAAATTTGATTTTACATCGAAAAATGAAGTTGAAAAATTTTTGCGACCAATATTTCGATTTTTTTTAAATCAGTATTGATTAAAAAATGTATAACTCGTCCATAGATTTTTTGCACAACCTGAAAATTTCTGAAAAGTTGGCATTTTATGTCCCCTAAAACATATCCAAAAATGAAAATAGTATTTTTTTGCTAATCAAGTCTTAGTGACAAAAAATGAAATAAAAAATCACCAAATTTTTTTACCGTGTATCATTTTTTTCAGTTTAGTCCTTATCCATACCTACAACTTTGTCGAAGACATGAAATCGATCAAAAAATTCCTTCAAAAGATACAGATTTTTGAATTTTCATACATCATTTTTGTAGGGACAGCTGCCAAATTTGTATGGAAAATTAAATGGACAAACTAATGATGCAAAATGGCTTCTTTAGGCATCCCGAAGGCACCAAAAAAGTTTCAGTCGGATTAAAAAATACAAAAAAAATCGAATGACCGAAATCTGAGAGAACGCTCTTCTTTGGTCACAGAGAAGGCCCCCACAAAGTTTGAGCCAATTGAAAAAATACAACAACAAAAACCTGACTTTGTAGAGAATTCTGAAAATCTGTTCATGTGTGATACTACACAGTTTAAAAAATCATGCTAATAAACAAATACAAATGTTTAACTTGACTTATTTTTCAATGTTACACCTAAATTGTGGAAATATAACATCATAAATGTGGTAATTTAAACGGTCCATTTTGACACTCTCCAAGTTTACACATTTTTTACTGTGTACTTATTCTACACAAATTGTTGTAAAATTACATCTAAATTAAAGAATATTCAACCGTCAAATAAAACTTTTTAAATATGTACACAGTAAAAAATTAGCATTTTGGATGATTGAAAATTTGATTGGCTGAATTTTATGTAAAAAGGTGAAATTAAACAGAAACTGATGAAAATTTCCCCAATTCCTGATGCAAAATTATTATTTTTTACACAAATTCAATCACTTTTCCCAGATGTGATATTACAATATTTTTTAAACCACATTTGAATTAAGATAAATTGGATAATCTGCAACCTGACCTAATAGAACCTCCGTTTTTTCAACATAATTATGATCGACCAGAGTTTTTCAAATTATACAGCAGCAGTTTGTTTTGATTAATATGACATTGCTAATGTTTTGCTATGTCCTTGACTATGTTAAAGATAACGATTGAAGAATTGAGATTATTTCATATAAAAATACTAGGAAAATAGAAAAGAAATCAATTGATTTACGAAATGTAGGTACAGTACTTCGAAGAACAGAAGTTCCTCAAAAAATCTTGAGAGCTAAAAAACATATATCAAAATCATTAGCAGTAAAAGTCAAAACACACGAACTTTAGTTTAATTTTAATAATTTAGAGAGAATGTTAAACTGTATTGGTTGAAAATAGAAGATTTCTGTTTTGAATTTATTTATTTAGGCAAGCTACGAGCGGCTGTCGGTATTCTTCTTCCAATTGAATTTCTCAAAGTTTACATTCAAAGTCAGATTTAAAAAACGTTATATAAAATATATTAAAAAAAAATGTTAGCCTTAAATGAGATATTTACTGTATTTAGCCAAATTGACTTTTTTGGCTTCAACCAGAACTGATCTACAAAACATAGTATTTTTTTTAGTTTTTGTAGAAAACATTTTTTAAATATTGATGACTATTCGTTTATTTAGGGAGTTCCCATGATGAAAAATGTGCATCAAATAATAACTTCTCAAGATCTCAATCTGTGTAACTACTTCACAAATTTACTATTAAAAACTTCCTTCTTCCACCACTTTTCCGTTCAATTGAACAATTCTTCGAGGCCGCGTACCGCGGGCCAAGGAAAAGAAAACTTTAAAAACCACCCACACCACACTCATTTCCCTCACCCCTCTCCAATCCACCACCAAATCAAGTGAATAAGTGGGTGGGTGAGAAAAAAAGGTGGGTATCATAAAGTTGAGCTTACTAAGCGAAATTTATCAGACAAATTAAACGTGCTGATTTGGGAGCACTTCTTCCTCTCTCCCTCTCTCCTTCTCTCCGTCTCTCATTTCGCGCCAGTTTGTCGAGTTGATGACGATGATGATGTCGGCGGGAAAGATGCTGTGCCACCCATCCACGTAAACCACAATTTATTCGCCTCAGGAGTTGAAAATCTTTTCGCCATTACTTTTCGGTTGGAAAATGCTGTGGGAAGGAAATAATAAGGTTACTTGCCCCGCCGCCGTGGACGCGGTGGTGTGGTGATGGAGGAAATAAACTTCTCTTTACAACTCGCGAGTGCAAAAAAAAAGTTATAATCTCAAATTATTGTTATTACCATTTATATTTGATTTGATTTTCGTGAGAGGAAGTTTCTCTGAAGAGAGAAGGGAAAAAATCAATTGCAATGCTTTTCTCGTTAGTTTTCAAAACCAGATTTTGGAATCCAACCAATTTGAAGTTACTTTAAATTAGACCTCCATCTCCGCCATCAGGAGAGTAGTTTTCCCGAAAAATCACCGCGCGGCAGCAATCAAGGGACAGCCCAGCTCGAAGAGCTGCCAAGTAAGCAGGAAAAACTTTAACAAATATTATTAAAAAGTTTCTCCTTCTTCGACCGACGGCGCGCGTTATGAAGGGGCGTTTGAGGACGAGAAAAAAAACAGGAAACTTTTCAGTTTTTCCCCGACGCGAGCGCAAACAAGAAATAAATATTTGACCTGTCTCTTTGAAAAAGGGAAAAGTTGAGGAAAATGATACAGGTATCATGATTTGATTGTCCCTCCAAAAGAAAAAGCAACAAACACACACAAAAAGAGGACCTGAATGGATCATATCTGCGAAATGGATCGGAGCTCTCTTTGAGTCGATTGAGCCGCTTTATAATACCCACATTCAGTTGATTGGATTTTGGCTGGGGAGTAATAACGGAACTGATGGAGGGATGAGTTTTTCCTCCAATGAAAGGTTCGATTCCTCGTAATAATGTTTTCACTGGGATTGAATCGATTTGCTTAGAATGCGAATTATTTTTGGTTTATTTGAGTTTAAAACAACCTTAATTTGATTGCACATCAGTTTCATGAAAAATTTATGCACTTTTTATATTAAATTTCTTTTCTGATTTAAGAGTAAATTTCACAACACAATTTCCATCCCAAAAGAAAAGTATTTCTGAAATTTTTTAATTTAATTTTTTGAAGATTTTTTTAATTTAAAAGGCAGAATTCACTATCACGGAATGAAATAATGTGCGTAATTGTAACCCAAATCACCCATAAATTAAATGTCAAGAAAAATTAATCATTATTTTCACTTTTTTCAATAAGTCTGAAATTGGTTTTGAATAGACTTCAAAACGATCTCTTTGCTATTATGAGATGATGTCTTGATATTGTAACCTTGATAATAATTTGAGAGCCAAATTATGCACAACAAATAGTATTTAAGTAAAACTGGGTTATTTTCAATTCAATCGGCAATAACCTTATCGACGATAACGTACGAAAACTCATTTCCAACATATTTCTAAAATTTACCTTTTTCTTTAAAAATACTCGAATTTCCATGATTTACAATATAATTAAAAATTAAGTGAAATTTTCATGAATTTTCCCTTCCCAGAATTTTTTTTTTGTTTTGTTAGGCCGTTGCAAATATTTTTTGAAGTTTATGTCCCTCGGCTCTGACCAAAGTCGAGGGTGGAGGGGAGGCAAAAAAAATGTAAAAATATAAAAATTGAAATTACAAGCCTAGGTTTCAACATTTGGATGAAAACAGTGTTTTAAAATGCATTTTACAGGCGTCAGGTTGCCTTCCAATCATTAGTTTTAAAAATATCGAGGTATTGACGGAATTTTCTTTTTTCGCAAAAAAAACACTTTTTCGTGGGACTGACTTTCATGAAAATTTAAAATGTTTTCAAAGGAGTTCAAACATGCTAAATATGATTATAACATGCTAAATATGAATTTTCAAACTTCAAAAACGATCTCTGATTTTTAGTAAATTAAACTTTAAGTTTCATTAAAATTTTGAAGTTTTTCGAAAAAATATTTTTTTGCCCCCTGATTATTCAGGCCAACTTTGAAGGAGGGGGGGGGGCGACATAAACTTTTACAAATATTTGCAACGGCCTTATTTATAAAAAGTACTAAAATTTCAATAAAAAAATACGATATTATCAGTAAATTTAAGTATTTTACAAAAAAAAGTGAAAATACATGCAAAATTTCGCTTCGTGTGATACCCATATATTGCAAATTATAGAAGTTTTGGTGATTTTTAAAATATACGGTAATTTGTGAAATTTGAGTATTTTACAAAAACAGTTGAATTTATTGAAAATGCATTCCGTATTCCGCGAAAATTTATTTTTTTTACAAAAAAATATTTCATCAATCAAAAATTGATACAAATATGGCAAATTATGAACTTAATTTTTTTTCGAAAAATGTAAAATTTGGAATAACAAGCCTTAATTTCAACATTTCAATGGAAAAAGTTTTTCAAAATGCAAAATACACCTGCCCAAATGTTTTGCAATTATTAGTTCCCAAAATATTTAAGTATTAACGAGATTTTTTTTAGTCCGAAAAAAAACTGTACTGTACTGTACATCGGAATTTCACAAAAATTCTAAATATTTTCATTTGATCCCAAACATGCTTAATATGATTTCAAACCCAGGAAAATGCATTTCAAATTGTTTTCAGTCGATTACGTCTATATTTTCGTTAAAATTTTAAAGTATTTTGAAAAAAATATTCTTTTCCCGCTGATTGTTGTTGTTGTTGTTGATTTTATTAGGGGAACTTTAACCCTGCGGGTCATTCGCTCCCGTAATTTCCCGCTGATTTTTCGGGCCGATTTTGAAGGGGGGGCGACATAAACTTTGAAAAATATTTGCAACGGCCTAATTTGTGAAAATTAGAGATTTTCAGAAAATCATTATAAAGTGAAAATGCATACTAAAATTCACTTCATTTGATACTTAGATTACGAAAATTTTTGTTCTTTTTTTTGGAAGAAATCTTAAGCAAAATGTTTCTTATTCATCCAAACTTTAAATTTTCTATAAGTTACAGCAATTTCACATAAAACCTGTACGTTTGTGTTCAAAATATAACAATTTTGTATGTAAAATATTTAAAAACTTAAAATATTATTTTTTAGACCAAAATTAAGCATGTTTACAAAAGCTGGAAATTTTTGTTTACAAAACTTTTGAAAAAAGGTTCTAACTGCAGTAAGTTATGTACAACTATACTGCCCATGTTCGCATAAATGTCCCATATGCATAAACAGCAAGCTGAGAAAAACGCTAAACAAGTTTGTCCCATACATAAGGCTACGTGTTAAGTTTTCACAAAAAAAACTGGATTTCTTCCTGATTTCTAGAACAAAGTACTGGATGTTATAGGCTCTTTTGAAAGAGCACACGATTTTGAACCAAACTGCATCAAAAACTCAAAAGTGACGAAAATGCATATGGGACATTTATGCGATCATGGGCAGTATACTAATGGAAACTATGTACGAAAACCCAGCCCAATTAATTAATCTTGAAGCTGATTCCAGTGACTGTAAAAATGCAGGGATCAAGTCCACCTAAACGCATTTTTTTAAACAATTGATTGTAAAAATAGTATGACGATAAATTTAACATCAAATGCGGAGTTTTGGAGTTGATAAGTTTATCAAACAATTCATGTATAAAAAATATTTTTGTGAATAATTTTTGAGTGTTTTATATACATATCAAAACAAAAAAAAGGACCCTTGGAAGTTTTTTGCAGCTCGTTTTAGAAAAATGTGTGTAACTAAATCTAAACATTTTTTAATTTTTTTCTTTGTTTTCACAATGAGTTTTAGTTAATTTCGCACAACTTTCTGGAAAAAAGTTAATTGTTTTACCCACAAGCTGACGAGATACAGGCTTGGGATCAAGTGTCCCCGGGGATCAAGTCTCCCCACTCTCCCTTATTGAATCTCGCTAATACTGATATCCATATCGCATGTACATGATGGAAATTTGAGTAGAATTTTTATTAAAAACTCTAGTAAAAGTGAAAATGCTTACAAAAATTATATTGCAAATCGTGAAAATTTGAGTTTTTTGAAAAACTCTAATAAAGTGAAAATGAAGCGAAAAGTGAAAAAATTGAAAATTTGATACAACAAATAATAAATAAACATAAGAGTTGATAACTTTAATGATACAATACAGCTTTTTTTCTAAATGCATGAATAACGTTTTATACCAAAAAAAACTGTGAATGTCTAGAAAATAATTCTTGGTGCATGTTAATCCAAAATTACTTGGATAATTCCAAATGCAAGTTCTCAATGAGTCTTTTAAAGATCAAATTGTGAATTTAATTTTCTTGCTACCACAACTTGAGTCCCATTTCAAGTAGAAACTTTCTCCAAAGAACTAACATCGTCAGCAGTTTCTTCTTCCTGTCAACCCACAGACAGGTCACCGAGGCTCACCCGAAGAAATTACCATCATTAGTTGATCCTCGCAGCTGTTTGTGTAAAAATTTGAATAAAATTTAAACTACGAAGCAAACTTCCGTCACTTTCCAACCTCTCCTCCACCCTCCCTCCCTTGATCCATCCCACAATTTCCCTAATTGCAGCCACTGGTGCTGTGCCACACCAAACAAACCGGCCGGAATGATCAAAAGGTAAACTTTTTAACTTGAACATGAACTTTCCCACCACCATAGTCACACGTACACACACATACATCACATGTCGAGTCTTCTCCTTCTTTTTCGTCCTCAACGATGATGCCTTTGGGTGCACTTGCTGATGAAATATAAAAGTTGAATATGAGTGAAAACTTCTTTCCCTTTTTTCCCCCTCCTTTTCTCTTATCCCCACCACAACGGTGCGGCCTGATGGAATCCACATTATGCAATCCTCACGGAAAAACTTTCTCCTCCTCACCACCACCACTACCACCTCAAAATTTCCCGTCAGAAAAAAAATAATAAAAACATCATTTTAAAGTTATCTGGCATAATTTTATGTTTTTATTTCAGCTAAAGCTGGGGCGGTTCGAATCACTCACAGGAGGCGCTTTTCCTGCTAACCCTTAACACTCTCACACACTCACACACACACGTACGTACACACACATATATGGCCCATAACCCAAACAAACAAACAAACATTCGCAAAGAGCAAACCGCGCGATGGCGTTCAGAGAAATGGGTTGCATAATTTTAGGCTACTTGTTTAGGAGTGAGGGTGGAAACGATTTGCGGTCAAAGTGGGCTGGGCGGAAAAACACATCAAGCAGGCCATTGTTTGAGTTCGTGTGTGAGGCTGTTATGATAATGAGGATTTTGCAAAACGAAAGGAAAGTCGCCGGCGAAGGTGGCACATAAAACATAAAAATCGTCGTCGTCGTCGTCACAGTTGGCCACGAGAAGTGCTTGGAGCGTTGGGTGGACACCGAGGGAAAATGGGAGGGGAAAATCGCTTACTCAGTTTTTATAGGAACAAATTCGGTTCTTCTCGTATGAATTTAAAATTAAAACATTTCTGCCTTTTGGGTATGCAAAGTAGGGGATGGCTCACAAAAGGGAAGTGGTGGAATTTTTCACAAATTTACACACATTTGGAACGTGTATTTTTTGCCTCTTTCTCCTGTTGAAAACTACTTGTTTGATACATTTTTTCCTCGTGCTTTTTGGAGCATGAGCACTTTTGCTCAGCTGGACTGTTTGACTTTACAACTCCAGATTAATCCTTCCGTTTGGTTTTATACTTTATGGTGTATCCGCTTTTTGATTTGAATATTTATGCATATGTTAACAAATCATCGCTTATGAATTTTAGCCTTTAAACAAATGAGAAAAAAAAACAATGTTGAATGATTGTGTTAAAAAACTCAATAATAAAAGAAAATGAACAGGTAATAAAACTAACAAGTTTTCCATGTTGAACTTATTCAAATAATACAACATTGTTCTAGGCACATCAGACCAACACAACTGCTTCCACCAAACAAGCTAAAAAGTTGCAGAACGTGGCATCCCCTCCAAATCCTAAGGGCCCAACCGGGGTTATGACAAAACTTGAACGGAAAATGATAGCGTAGCAGATTTGTCCCCGAACATAAATCTTGCAAAACTGTTACCTTCCTCTCCGCTTAGTCCTGGCGCAAATTCCGATGGTGAGGTAGCAAAAAAAACGGCAAAACTTCATCCAGAGTTGGGCAACTATCGTCCCACCACGTGATCCCACCCCCCCTACCCCCACGTAGGCCACGATGATAAAGAACCGGTGAATTAAGGACGGTCCACGTGCATAAAAACAACAACAGCTTTAACAACGGATTTTTGGCGGTGGTGGCGGGAAACCTGACGGGGGTCAGAATCGATCCCCAAAACGGGGTGCTGTCGGGATCGGGAAGAGAAATGAGCCAGGATAAAGTGTCCCACCTCGCGTCGGGTCCGGGATTGGCGCGGCGCGTGGTTCTAGGCGAAAGGACACGCGAAGTGCACAGGCGTAAAAATCGTTGGTCCGTAAAATTGGAAAATCTGTCCAATAAAATGTACTTTGGCGGCCGGGAGAGTGTGTTGCATTGCATGCACTGTCAATGGCGCTGCACAAAGGCAATTTCAGCGGGCGAGTTTAATTTTTTGATAGGGAAAGGGGTTTAGCGTAGTTTGAACTGCATGAGTTGGTTGATTTTTTTTATTATAATATGTTTATTGCTATTACTGGGCTGTGATTATGGCAAAGTTATTGACTTGGATTTTAACTGAATCTCAGCGATTGCAGTAGGCTGATAATGCACACAGTATAGGAAAAAATATCTACATGATTAAAAAAGTTTTAATTTGGATGTTTAAAAATTGGATAAATGATTATAACTTCTTCCCCGTTGGCATTTATCCTTTGTTTATGTTGAAAATGTAAAATTACTCAATTCAAGATATTATATTACACATTTTCTTAGTAAAATTATATTTTTTATCTTACAAAAAGTCAAAAAGTCAAAGTTTGTAAAAAAAAAAAAAATTATCTTTATAAAAAATTAATTGTTAGCAATATGTTTTTGCCTCCTTATTTTTTTGGAAATTTTTAAATAGTGTTGGGAAAAAAATCTAAAATCAAAATGGTATTGTCTTGATGCATTTGTGAAAAATTTTAACTTTATACAGCTTTCTATTATTTATTCCTATCCTGGACTGTTGTTTACTTTAAATTCTGTAATTACAAAACTAGTTTTTACCTCCATGTTATCAATTCATGTGAAAGAAAGTCCATTTTTTTTTCGACAATCCAGTCCCCCAAAGATGTTCGAAAAACAACAAATAGCGCCTATCATGCTGATCAATACCGACGCCGGCCACGACCAGAGGTAAGACACGGGGAAGTGGATGGGAATGTTAGTCCGATACTTGAGTGATGGGACCGCCAAATCGACTGCGTCTCCGACAAAGTATCACATGAGTTTTGAGGGGTTAGTAAGATGGGTATGAGGTCAGGATTCACTGTGGTAGGTGATGCGACCATAAGCTCTTTGTTTATCGGTTGAAATTTTAAAAATCTTAGGCAGCCGGCTGCGGAAAGATAGCTATCTAGGGATTTAAATATAGTATTAATTCGACCGCGATTCTCCAGAAATTCTCCGTCGGCGTGCCTTCCGATCAACGGTGATGTAGGAAGGGCTTCATTTATTGAAATGATTATTGAAATGATATAGAAAGGGCTTAATCCAGCAATACGACTTGCAGTCTCAAAAAAAAATAGGTACGTTTTTATAGAAAACTATAACACAAAAAAAAACTCATCGGCCAACGAACGCGAGTGGAAAAAAACAATGAAAAAAAAGAAGGTAAAAAAACAGAATTGCGCGTCCCGAAAAGCACCACACTACTGATGCCATTATTTAATTATAATAGCCAATCACCCCATGCACTCGAACAGCGACACAAAAGAGACGGAAAATAACACGAAAAAAAAACAGAACTGCGCGTCCACACAGGCACCGCACTACTGATGCCATTATTTAATTATAATAGCCAATCACCCCATGCACTCGAACAGCGACACAAAAGAGACGGAAAATAACACGAAAAAACAGGACTGCGCGTCCACACAGGCACCGCACTCAGTGATATTTTTCGCTATTATTCCTGAAAAAGTTGATTTTTATTAGCGTCATCAGAGTCGAATTGCAACAGTTGTTTATTGCTGCACAATGTTTGAGTACATTTGATTTTTTTGAGTAGAGCAAACACAAACCAACAAAAAAGTGCACCATTTCCCAAACTGTAAAATAGTTCAATAAAAAAAATAAGATTTTTAGCTTTTTGGGTGTTTTTGAAACCACCTCATATCTGGGGTATTTATAAACAATTAAATAGAACAAATTCTGTTTTTTATTACTATTTTTCGCAGAAAATATATTCCCCATAAATTGTATTTTTAAATTCTTTATTATTTTTCAATGTTTTAGGGGGAAAACCGCAACTTTTAGTATGGCTGGTAAATTTTTTATTTAAAGTTTTTGTCCCTCAGCTCTGGTCAAGGTCAAGTGAGGAGGAGCAAACAAATTTAGAAAAAAACTAAATTACAAATTCCAAGCCCAACTTTCAAAATGCTTCATTCATTATTGCAGCTATGCAACTACCGGTTATTAACAAACAATCAAAGAATTTACGGAAATATTTTTTCTCCTGAACTTGCATGTATGTTTTCCAATCTGTGGTCCCAAAATTCATATTTTTCCAAAAGTCTGAATGTGCCCAATTTGATTGGGACCATCCATAAACCACGTGGACACTTCAGGGGGGGGGGGGGTATGGCGATTGTCCACGATCCATACAAAAAAGTTTTTTTTGTATGGACAATTGTCCACGAGGGGGGGGGGGGCAACAGATTCCCCCATGGATGGTCCCATTACAAATACACAAATAAATGTTATAAAATATATTTGAAATAGTTTCCAATCAACTGTAAAAGTTTTATTCTATGAAAATTTAATTTTCAGCAATTATTATTTTTCTGCGCACCAATTTAAAAATATAGCGACTTGGAGCTTACTTGTTACTGAAAAAACCCGTTTTTGAAGTTTTTTTAAAATAGTGATATCCATTCCAGAAGAAGTTATTTTTCGTAAAAGTCAGTAAATTTCCAATAAAAATGCCTAAAAGGCATTGAACCAGAAAAAAAGAAACCAGAAATGTTGCAAAATGAAACACTTGTTAAATTTTATGATTTTTTCGAAAACAATATTTGGAACATTTTAGAATCAAGACTAACATTTCCAAAGTATAAATCGTTTAATATTACGTCCATTTAGTACATTAGCCTATTAAGCAAAGTAATAAAAAAATTGTTTATTTGACCTTTTATACAAAAAATCCTAATTTAAATTTTTCGTTTTCAAATTATTGAAAAAAGTAGTAAGTAGTAAAAGTTGTAAAAAAAATATATCGAAGATATGCTTCAAAATTATCAAATATCATTTTAATTCGACATTTCGTCATTGTTGCTTTAAACAACCTCAAACTCTCTCATAAACATCTTCAACTTCAATCAAAAAGGCAATAAACAAGTACGCTTTCGAGCCAAGTCCCAAAAACCTTCAAAAGTAATTCACTCTTTCCCTCCACAAAGGCTTGTCTTTCGTCACTGTTGGCGAAAAACTTTCCAACTCCATCGCTCCCACTGAATCTTAACGAATTTCGAGAGAAATTACCCCTTCCGCGTTCACAGTTTGGGCCGGGCTCGAAATAAACGAATCGTAAACGTGGTAAACACAGCCTCCTTGGATTTATTTTCCCCAAATCGTGGAGCAGACCAAAACAAGAATCCTGACGTAAACTGTGTTTTGACTTAAATTTCCTCTGGAAAGGCTTGCTTTGATTGTACGGGCTTGATTTCCCAACTTCCCACCCAAAAAGCTTCAAGTTTTTCAACGGATTCTTGTCTGATGTGCTTGAAATTGTACTTTTTTTTCTGGCGCTCTCATTCTGTTGATGCCAAATAAAAACTTCAGTCAGCACTAACTGACGAGGAGGAAAAACGGAAAAAAACGACGAAAAAGTTGCAAAATGCCGCAAAAGTACGTGATTAGCATCGGCAATGATCCCGACGAGTGTGTGACTAGCCGATTTTCCCTGGGAAAACCCCCCCCAGAAAACGAGCAAATGAATCAAAATTTCGATTGTGTGTGGGTTTTAGTGTGATGGAAAGCTCGTTTTTTTATCCGAGCTGTTGGATTGTTGGCCGGGCAAATATTGGCATTTGCGGGCAAAATCGAGCAGCAGCACTCGACAAATGTCAATATTTGGTCGGTTTTGGGCGGGGAGAGCGTAAAAGCGATTTTCGAAAATGTGCCTTCACCCAACCGGAAGAATTCGTCTGCTGTCGGAGCGAAGGAAATCCGGCGAGAAGTGGAGTAAGTCAGCTTGCTTGCAAATTGTTTGTCTAGTTTTGCTTCTCCAGAAGAAAAAACTAACAATGCACTTCTGTTTGACTTTGCAGTTATTGCATGATTTTCACCGCCGCTAACCTTGTCTTAATTTTGAAAATTAAATTGCTGCTCGAAATTCTGCTTAAAATAATGCTCAACCCAAAAAAAGGAGCAGAATAATTTATATTTGTCCCGACGGTGGCGCGACGACGATTGGGTTAAATCGGATTAAAAATTTTGATCTGATTGGCTTTCTTGTTTCTTGCCGCAGGTCGTTGCTGGTTTTCCTGGCCATCCCAGACGGCGCCGGACAGTGGACACACAATGTGGGAATCTGCTGCGGAGAAGGAAAACGGATCCGAAGGACAGCGAAAGAGGTCCTTTCGCTTTCGTTGGATGTCTGTTTGTTTTGGGCGGAAATTACTGCTGTGAAATAGACGGTGGAAATATTCATCATTGAGAATGGAAAAGGGTTGAATTAAAATTTAGATTTTACGCAATAATTTAAAAATATTGCTTAATTTATTTAACACACAGCTTCATAACTACTTTTTTATAGATGAAATTTAGTTTAACAATAAAATTTCTACAAAATGAAAAAAAAGATTGATTAAAATTTTATAAGATACGAAAAACTAACAACAGTTTCTTGATTTATCTTTGAACACAGGTGCAATAGAATGTAGGGAAATGATAAATATCAATTTTTCTGATTAGTGATACTAGGGGAAATTCTCGTATTTTTTGACAGGTTGATCACGCGCTCCTAATCTTCCAAATTTGCTGATTTTTTATTATTTAAACAACTATTTTTGCAAAACTTTTGATAGAAACTTGCTTGCTCACTTCTTATTGAGCTATTTATCATTCGCTTTCTGTTGTAAAAGCTTTTAATTAGCTGTAATTGAATGTCAAAGTGCTGATATAGCAACATTAGAGGCACGCTGGAATTAGATGCTGTTCCCCTACTTTTCCTAAAAAAAACATTGGCAAATTCACATGAAACAAGCTAAATTATCAAATCATAGATATTCTTTAAATTTTAGAGTTCTCGTTTCCAATACTTTATTAAAATTGAAAATTGTTTGCAAATTGATTTTCAACAAATTTCTAGACATAAATCCGTCTGAAAACAAGAAAAACATTGAATAGATTTAATTCTACAAATATTGGATGCAATGTCGATAACTTCCAAAAATATTGTAAGATATTCACTAATAAAACTTATTGCTGTGTTGCGCAATTCCCACTAACCTGGACTTCGCACTAATTTGTGCGAGTGCGAGAGAAAAGTGCGCGTGAAATCCAAGTTACAGTGCAAAAATCAATAATTAAATTCTAATTATTCAATCCTATTCAAAATAAGGGTTTTTAAGGAATTTAATATTTTGTTTTATTCAAAATTGATGAAATCAATATTTACAAATTCTATGATTGTAAAAAAAACTTTTGTGAAATTTGATACTCTTCAATATTAAAAATATTGAAATTTAAAGGCAAGATTTTTTTAAAAGGGCTAAAAGACTTTTTCAACACATTTCAAATTGATGGGCTGGATTATTAAATTTCAAAAAAAATTGTAATGAGCAGAAAATTTCAAAAAAAAAAATAAAATTTAAATATTGGAAAATGAACCATTGGTTCTCGAGATAACGGTGATTAAATGGCTTTGTCCAATCACAAAGAATTTTTTTTTTTTCTGTTTTTCTTCCATGGCCAAATATAAGCAACCACAGGCCGTACCAACAATATTGGGTATTAAAAAAAAATGGGCTGTAACTTGAAACGGTGCTTATCGACATTTGACTAAAGTATTTTTGATTGGAAATTATAATTTACATTAAAAATTAAGTTATAAAAAATATTCAAAAAACTTAACTTCATAAAAAAGCATGTATGGTAATAGATTTATTGCCCTCTATTGATTTTTTTTTCAATTCATTTCGGTTATATTGGTTGATAATTAAGATATAATAAGTTCTTTTGGAGTACAGTTGTCAGATATCACATATTTGTAGAAAATTATAAGGATAACCTGAAGAAGCAAAATGGCTTCTCTGGCCATATGAAAGGAACCCAAAAAAAATCAAAAAATTGAAATGTTAAAAATACTAGTTTTGTAGAGAATTGTTCTAATATAGAAATATATTTTATTCAAAAAAAACATTGCTTATTCCATGAAGAATTCCTCGATTAGTTTTGACACAATTTACAATTTCAATAACTTTATTATTTAGAAATCCACAATTTTCTGTTTTTTTTTTCGAATAAAAAATGCATTGTTTTTACTTTGCATCCACCAAAAAAGGAACCTTTCTGAAATTCAACCCTTTTTCCAATGGCAAATGAATCCTTCGAACCAACGGCACCCATTCCCACTGTCCTTCCCGGAACCGGAAAAAGTCAACGACACGATGCTCCACGACGATGACGCGCTGAAAGCAACAGCATTTGCATGTGTGAAAAAAGTTCACCCATCCACATTGGGGTAATATGAATCATAAATTGTGTTGGAATTCAAGGTAGAATTCAAAAATTTAAATAATAGTTATTTTATATTCTTTAGGATTGAAAAAACACTTGTAGCTGATTTGTTATGTTCTGAGTTATTTTTTCTATTTTTAAAAATTTTTTTAGTACAATTACCCTACAACACCAACGATGGCATGGCCTGCTTCGGTGTTAAACTAGCCGCGCGATTATAAATGCAAATCTAAATTAATAACATTTATCTCGTTCGCATTTCCCATCTATTAAACGTTTTGTGCCTCTCTCTGAGCAACCACGTGGCATGCTTGGATGCTGATGTTGCCCACGTGTGATTGTGTGCACCCGTTCGTGTATTTGTATGTGTGTGCCTCGGTGTGAACATGGGTCCTGAATAAATTACGTGCACTCTGGTGAATTCTCGCGGAGCATGAATACAATTATTGTCCCCCCCACGACTAGTGCTGGCAGTGCTGCTGGCCACCTAAGGTGAAACGGGTTTTCACCGGTGACGTTCCGGGTTCATTGGTCCAGCGGTGTTGGCGGGAACAACGATGACGACGACGACGACGGTGGGTTTATGTATGAGATTAACATTAATTTGCACCGAGCGGGCGCGTTTGAAAATTTGTTTTAAATAATGAATTCACTCGCCCCTCACCACAAGCGCGTGAGCTGGGGGTGGATTTTGAAATAATATCATTTTGTGATTTTCATTTTTGCTTTGCGCTGGCGGGGGGAAATCCTAGAGCTCGCACAAACCAAATCCCGCGGTCAAAGCAGGCCGTGGTAAAGCCACCTACTCACCTATGGGTAATTGTGGTGGTGAGGTGTGAATGTGCAAATTTTCCATGTTTGGCTTTCCCGACAGGCATGCTTTGATTGAAACATGAATTTTGAAAGAAAAACACAAATTATGAAATTAATTACGATGTTAAAGCTGGGAGAAATTGACAAAGCCGGTGGAGAGGGGGTGGTAGGTTAACCCGGTTGGAAAATTGTGACAATTAGTCGATTCATTAAATAAATTAAATACGCAGAAAAAAAACGCAATTGTTTATTTGGTGTTTTGGTAGCTTCGGTTTTATTGCCAGATTTTGTTCTTACAATGATCAAAATATAAATAAGCAAAAATACGTACACTCAAGAGACGGAAACAAACAATGTCATACAAAGTATTTCATTGAAGCAGTTTATATATATTTATCGTTGATTTGATGTTCTTGTTTGTCATTTATTTATTTTAAGATTATTTTTTCGTCATTTGAACCAATTAAGTTTACGTGCTTATTTTTTTAACAAAATTGTATTCGTTTTTTGAGTAAAGCAAAATGGACAGTTTTTAAAAGATGGAAAAAGAAATAATTTGTAGCTAGTATTTAAAATTGTTTTTTTTTTTTAGTTTTTAAGATTTTGGAGGTTACCAATCAATTCTGAAATTTGTGTCCCTCGACAAAAATTTCAATTAAAAACAAACCTCGGTTTCAAATGGGATTGCATACCTTTTACAAAAGGTTGGCTAGTGGTACTTAAAAAATCCAGGTTTAAACGATTTACTTTGCAAATAAAAACTTTATGCTGTACTGAACATCATTTGTTTGATAATATTTATTCCAAATAAACCTAAATTAGACAAAGAGGAATGTTATCGCTGTTGAATATTTTTTGAATTAATTTTAGTCAAATGATGTATAAATAAAACAAATATAAAATTCAAAAAACAGACCAGAATTTCAACATTCCAATGCCAAAAAGCATAGAAAATGCACTATACAGCAGTAAAGTCAGTTTGCAATCATTAGTTTTCAGAAATTCTATGTTTTAAAGAAAAAAATAGGGCTAGTGATTTTTCAAGACAAAAAATTGGAAATTTCGCGGCATGCCAATTACAAAACCTTGACATTTCACGGCAATTTCGCGGTACCCTTAAATCGGCTTGAATTGACCGCCAAAAATTGTATTTTAGAATAATTGTGTTCAGAAAAGTCACTGAAAAGCTACTGCTAACTCAAGTACAAAATATAACCATTTGACACATCATAAACATTGCAAAAAAATCACGGATTCAGTTTTGGCAAATTAAATGAATGAAATTGTGTACAATTTTCATCAGCGGAATTAACGATTTAATAAAATCAATTATCGAAAATGTCTTCAAAAAAATTGAGAAAAAATACATTTATTTTTAAGCTTCTAAACGAATTCCTACAAATTCATTCAACATGAAACTAAATTGAATAAAAAACTTCTTAAATCTATATTTTTTAATGTTTTACCATGTTAAATGCAATTTGTTCATAGATTTTGCAGACATTTTATAATAAAATAACACGATTTGCTTTGCGTACATTCTTTGACGTTTTGATTAACGTTTTTTAACACTTTTTTTCAAAATTGTGTATAAATTAATAAATTTAATTCTAAATTTGCCATGAAGCTATTTTGTATAAAGCTGTTTCCAAAATGCCAGGTAAAAACCTTGTGAGTTGTTTGAATTTAAAAATCAAAGTTTAAATACACTAGGAAGCAATTTAAAAATTGATTATTTCGAATTTTGTGGCATTTCAAGGATTTAACAAATTAAACGGCCAAGGGCAAACTTCACGGATTACGCGGTTTTCGCGAAATCGCAAAAAATCACTAGCCCTAATCATAATTTTAACTTTTCTGGCAACTGAACTCTTCTGACTTATCTGAATAGATTTCGAAATTTATTCCAACATTATAGAAAATAATAAACATGCGTTGAAAATATATTATAGGTTAAAATCACTCTTTTCTAGCTACACAGTAAAAACAAATCAGGATAATATTACATCTGGGAAGGGGTACATCTTTTATGTCACAAAAATATGTAATTTTACCACTGAAAATGTGTAATTTTACCACTATTTTGGTGTAATATCACTTTTTCAGTCAAAATTTAGGTAAAATTACATCTAAAACGAGAGAATATTCAACCTTCCAAATTTACACATTTTTTACTGTGTATCTGATATTCAAAACATTAAAAGAGGAGATCAAAGTATCATTCTGCACTCTCTACAAATTAATCAAATAAAAAAAATCATTTATTTAATAAATAGAGAAATTAACTAGCCGTTTGAAATAATTATGGATTATATTTTTTATATATTGTTTGTTTGGCAAAATATTATTCCATCAAAAAAACTACGATAGTCGAAAGACGATAGATAAACCTGGTCATAAGTGGTGCCCACCATGTCAGAGTGCAGATTTACAAGTGGCTGAAACAAAAAGAAATTTTACGACATCAGAATTTATAATAAAATGATATTAAACTCTTTTGAAACAAGCCCATTTCGCAGAACTCTAATTCAAGCACCAATTTTTCGTAATTTATTTAACACAATCTTTCACAAATGCACTGAAATCTTACGGTGACTAGCTTAGCAAACAAACAAAAAAGAAAACAAAAAAAAACACTCACTTTATATTTACTCTAACTTGTCTTCAAACCAACTACGAGTACGAAACAAAATTATTGAGCTTACAAGTTAAACTAGCAACGTTCCTAACGTCTACTCTTAGGTGATATGTTTGGTTATAAGAATGTGTGTGTGTTGTGTGTGCGTGTGATGTCCTTACCTTAAACCCTAAACATGATGATAAGCCCTTTATTTCGGTAAGCAAACAAAATGATTTCTTTGATTTGTGTTTCGTTTCGAACTAGCCTAAATCTAAATCACCAGCAACCCCCTTTTAAACTAACGTCCCCATGCAGGCCAGATCATCGCCCAGAGGAGGAGGACCGTCCCGTCCCTCGAACAGTGCCGAGTTGAACAGCTTCTTGGGGCAGATTTTGTCGTCGAGCATGGCGCTGCAGTTGTTGCCCAGCTTGCTGTTGCTCTGGATGAACTTGTTGATCTGGTGGACCGTGATCGGTGCCGGAGCACTTTGGGGAGTTATTGGGAATCGTTGATTCCGGGGGAGGGTGCTGTGCTGCTGTTCGTTGATCGTGTACAGAGGGTAACTCGGATGGTGAGTTGGGAGGGGGTCGTGCAGGGGACCGGCTGCTTCCGCTGGAGGACCCATCCGACTGATGCTGAGGACCGGGTTTGGTTGGGAAAAGTCCATGATCACGTTAGCTTGATGTTCTTCTTCTTCCAGCTCCTCCTCCAAACGCTTCAGCAGGAGGTTCTTCTCTCTTAAAGTGATTTCCGAGTGCTTCAGAGATTCATCTACCTCCATCAGCTCACTTTGACTCTTTTCCAAGCTAGCGTTCACCTTGGTGAGGTTCTCCTTAACCTGCTCCGGCGATTGGTTCGGAATGTCCAACTGATAGCGCCTAATCCGATCGTACAGCTTAACCGCACTCTCCTCCTCCTTGACGATCTGCTTGTTGATTTGAACAATTTTCTCGAGCATCCTGATCTGCTCCTTCAACCCACCATCCTTCTCGGTCGATGAAGTCCCCGGAGATTCCGCGTCCCGGCAGGATTCAACCTCCGGTGAAGCAGCGGTGGTGGCTTCCGAAATGATCCCGCTGTCGCCACCCGCGGTCGGATCATCCTCTTGGGTCGCTTCCGACAACCCTTTGAGGTACGTTTCCAGGAGGTAGTTCTTGCCGTGCTCGCGCTCTCGAAGCCGGTGACGATCGTCTTCGATTTTGCTGATTTGCAACTCGCGGTCCCTAAAAGTAAAAATCGAATTAGTGTTTTCTTGACATGGCTTTAAAATGGTCAAAAGTGGGATTAAGTCAGTATTTTTTACTGGTCTATTGTCACCTGCAATCCAATCCCTTTAGCATTCAAATAACCCAATTTGTAACCCCACGCGCAGCGTGACGAAGCTATAAACTGTCAATCTTCTCCGGTATTAACCTCGTTGATGAAGCTATTTACCTCAAATCGAAATCGATCCCGCAGCGCACGAAAACCCCCCACACCGAAGTTCGATTTATCCTCCAACTGCATTAATCAGTTAAAATAAATCAACAGTCCACATTTTTATAGCGGTCATTCTATTATCTTTCAATCCAGCCCCGCGTGTCAGCGTGGTGATCTAGTTTGCCTTGAGGTGCGTCGCACGCCGTCGTCGTGTCATCGCACGCAGACCGCCTACTGAGCGCGCCTCGTCATCACCACCCCTCAACGCCACGCGCCGTCTTGGATGGACCCAATTAAACAAGATATTCATCAACCAAGGTGCCAACGATTGTATTCATCTGTCTTCTTCCGAACAATAAAAAACAGAAGAAGAATCTCATGCCGCGACGCAATGTCACCTCCGCGGGTCATTCATTATCAACCCCCATTGTTCCTCTCCAAATGACACACAACTCACCTCAGTTTGGTCAGCTGCTGCTGGATGATGTCGCCCTGCTCGAGAATCAGCTTCATTAGCCGTTCGATCGAGTTCTTGCTCGACTTGGGGTGGATCGTCGTTCCGTGAGTCATCCACGCGAAGGAAGATTTGTGCGCGCGGTGTCGCTTCCGGCGCACTATTGCACTATTGATGCTTCCCGTGGGGCTCCCACGACCACTGTCTTTGTCACGCTCGGTTCCCGCCGCCGCCGCAGTTGCCTTCAACCCGCTCGGGGCCGACCCGGACGTCGACGCCAGCGCCAACCCGTGAGAACCGTCCAACCGGCGAAGGATGAACTTGACCTGCGTGCAACAGAGTAGGCGTTGAAAAAAATGCATCAAGGTTAGAGATATCAATGTGTTACCTCCGGCTGTGCCTTGCCCCACGCCGACCAAATCTGCCAGATTTTCGTTTTGCCGTCCAGAATCTGCTCGACCTGTCGCCATCGTTCCGTGATGCAGTACTCCTTAGGTTCCACGCTCGTACCCGCCACCTCTACGGCCAAATTCTCCTGCTGTATCAACGCCTCGATCAGATCCGCGCACGTGGTCTCCTCCGTCACCCCCGAAATGAACCTTTGCTCGCCCTTGATCCACACCGGAATCTCGTCCGTGGAGTAATCGCTGACCGTCCCACAGGACTCCCCATCGCTGATCTCCTCTTCCCCCTCGTCCTCCTCATCCTCATCGTCCTCGCTAGGAATCTCCCGAGTTCCCAACCTAGGCGTCATCAACGGGTGGTTGCTAGGCAACACCCAGCACTCTTTGGGACCGGAAAAGACGGCGGCGCCTACCGGGAGTTCCGACGTGCCGACATTTGGCGTGCTCGTGGCCAACTGCGCCAACGACGGTTGGGCCAGTCGACCGATGGTGGCGGTTGCGGCGTTATTCATCGTAATTGCGGCTGCTCCTCACGGCGGTGCTTCCCGCCGGACATTGCAAGGAGCCGAGCGAGTGAGCGTGGTGGCGATCTGAAAGAAGGAAAGAAAAAACATAATTTGAAGATCCGTTTGTAAGGAAGATTACGGGCGCAGATTAAGGCATAAACATGGGAAGAATGGATGGGGAAACACAGCAAAACTAAACGCATAACGTGACGATAATTGCCACGGAAACCGGCCACCGATGATTATGCAACAGGTGCAGGGTTCAACGGAGCAAA